>NW_007727939.1:32307-84585 GCF_000696425.1 Galeopterus variegatus | reverse complement strand
AAAAAAAAAAAAAAAAAAAAAAAAAATCAGGCTACTTGATCTTACAAAGACAATATAGCAGTTAAATAATAGTGGTGTCCAGTCCTATGTAGTAATCAAACCAGAAAGCTCGCTTGAAGTTGAAGCTTTACCCTTTCCCCACTAGACCTGAAACCTGGGTTGGCTTCTTCAGCCTTTCTCTAGCTATGGCTGCTACCTGCCCTCTTCCCTGATGCCAACTACAACTCCTGACTCCTCCAGGATTAGGGGTTTGGATGCGAGAGGGGCGAAGAACGTTCTCACCCACCAACTTCAGTCATAAGCTGGTGTGCGCACAGTCTAGCACAGCAGGTGTGTCGAGCTGACCTTTCAGCTCTTGAATGCTTTTGTGGGTCTTTACCATCTCTTCATCTCAGAGGATCTACACCTGCAGATTCCTTGGTATGGGTATGAAACTCATTTTTATCAATCAAAGTCCAGACAGGATAGCAGAAATATACAAGTGATTTTAACAGAGTTTAATTTAGGGAATGAGTTAGACAGGCATTAGGCTACTTAAAGGCAAGAAAGGAAACTGGAGTCCCACAGCCATAGTCAACGTAGGAAGAAGTGACCTGCCCTAGGACTCGGGGGCTGCGGAGAACATGGAGGCTCAGCACAGGGTCCACACAGAGCTGGCCCCCGGCTGTGCAAGGAGGAGGGGCCCCTCTGGTGCTGATAGTTTAGGAGCCTGAAGAGAGGACGTTGTGAAGCTGCACCTCAGACTTCTGAAGAGGCAGTGCTATCGAGGGTGGGAGAATGATGAGCTGGCTCTAGAAACGTGGAAAAAACTGGATACTGAAATAAAATGATGCTCACCAGGCACTGCAGGGAGAGCAGAATTGCTTAGATGCTGCTGACGTGAACAGCGTGCAAGAGAAAGGATCGTGTTCCCTCTGTGTACTCCAGCCTTGCTGTTTCCCTCCAGCACCCTGGGTAGAACTGACCAGGGAGCCCTGGCAAAGGGGCAAGGTGGATTGGCAACCCCAAATGTCCCCAGCATCACAGAGCTAGGTATGGAAGAGTGGGGCTGGAGCTGAGAGACAGTAGCTTAATGAACAGTACGCTGCTCCTGGTGGTCATTTACGTTTCCTTCCTCAGGGCCAAGGCATCTGTCTTCTTGTGCCCATCAGGAGTCCCCCAAACAGGAGGTTCTTTCACACACATTTGCTCCCGGGTTCATAGGGCATGCCTGCTCCATGGGGAATCACCACACATCCCTGCCCAAAGCTTAGCCTCCTCTTCACTCAGCTCTTTCAGGAGAAAGCCAGACACAGTTCACTGTGACCAGCAAAATACAGAGGATGACATCCAAACTGATGTGTGATTTCCTTAATGTGCCTTTTCTTTGACTTGATATTCAAGAGAGAGCACCTCCATTCCATGTGGTACATTAGAGCTCAGGCTAGAAAAATCTGGCTCCAGCTCCAGCTTCTTCCAAATCTTCCAGGTCCTCAGCTGGGCTGGCGGGTGATGAGTGCTGCAGTGGGTTTTCTCTTCCTCTTTCTGAAATCCAGCCTCAAGACCTTGCACCTCATTCTGAAATACAACTTCTGAGGATTTGTTACTGCCACAATTGAAATTTCCATTTCACCATTTTGTTAAATTTTGCTTAACAAATTCAAAATTAGATGAAAGTATTATATGTCATACAAAAATGTCATTTATACATTTGTTTCCCTGCCTTGTATGAAATATTATCAAGAAAACAAGGAGGAAAAGATGTCATCATTTCCCAGGATGTGCATATGACTTAAAGCCAAAATAAAAATGTAAAGAAATAATTAGAGTACAGCATGCAAAAATAAAAGGGGAGCTGTAGTGATTAATGCACAGGTAAAAGAACATTGGAGTGGGTTTTGAACAAGTTGTCAAGCTAGAGAAAGAACTAAAGACTTCCTAGGCAGGGATGGTAGAACCTACATAGACTTGGGGATACAAAATAGAAGAGTGCATCAAAAAAAACCAGGAAATTCAGAATCACTATCACAAATGCTATGAGCCTGGATCTAGTTGCATAGCCAGTGGAGAGGACATATACACTTTGAGCTAGGGTGGTATTGCTATCGTTGTTATATTTTGTTTCTTTAAACATAGAAGAGCAACATGAATTTGAGAAACCAGTTAGGAGATTGGTGATAGAAGAATACAAAATTGTAAAAATACGCATTTCTAAACTGAGGCAGCGAGAATATCTTAAATAGGATCTTGTTAGGGTTTTAGAGACAATGATGAGCTAAAAACCAGCTCTTAGTGACTCAGTGGATATAATTGTGGGGCAGAAAAGTAAAAGAATCACCCAGATATCTTATATCATGAAATGGTTGTGTGGCCATTGATTAGGGATTAGGGAGGGAGGGGAGCTGGTGGCGAGTTGTGATGGGTCTTTGATGCCTGCAGGACTCCCAGGGACAGATGTCCCTCCTCAGTATGGTGACAATTCTGGAAGTCAGTGAGAGCCAGGCTGGAAGGAAAGCCTGGGCTGTATTGCCTTCCAGCTTTCACTCTAAATTGCTCTCAGTTTTATGGCACAAAGTCATGAACAAATGGGTATACAAATATGACCACTGATATACAAAATACGCACATAGCTTATATTTGTGCTTATTTGAAATAAAACTGCATAGATTATAAATAAACCTTAGAATACTTGGCCCACATGAGCATTTCAGAGTCCACCAAGAAAAACTGATTCTTTCTCAAGACATCTCACCTTCTCCCCCTCCCCCCAAGGAACACCTTATTTACAGCCACACAAAATGCATTCAAAAGCCAAATTTTGTTGCAACACAGTGCCATCTAGTGTGCAATCTGGCTAACACCAAGAGACAGTTCCCCAGGGAAAACACTGAAGATTCTTCCAACCTAAAATTCTGACCTGGGTGTTAAAGGAAAAGTTTTAGCGAAGACTCTTCCAACCTAAAATTCTGACCTGGGTGTTAAAGGAAAAGTTTTAGAGGAAGAGCAAAGTCTCCCTGTCTAGCTTTACTTCCAGTCGGTGGTGAAGCTCTGTGTGTGTACAGACAAACACAGGCACACGTGTGCACCAAGTTCAGTTCACAGGTTGCACTTTTAAAGTAGAGCCATGATTATTCCTTATCTGATGCAAATCTTCACTGGTGTATGTGCTTTTGATGAGGATTTTTAGTTAATTACAATATGAAGATTCTTCCAACCTAAAATTCTGACCTGGGTGTTAAAGGAAAAGTTTTAGAGGAAGAGCAAAGTCTACCTGTCTAGCTTTACTTCCAGTCGGTGGTGAAGCTCTGTGTGTGTACAGACCAACACAGGCACACGTGTGCACCAAGTTCAGTTCACAGGTTGCACTTTTAAAGTAGAGCCATGATTATTCCTCATCTGATGCAAATCTTCACTGGTGTATGTGCTTTTGATGAGGATTTTTAGTTAATTACAATATAATTATTAGAACTTGTATTATCAGTTTGCTTTAATTATAGTCATTAAAATTATTCATATAAATATGATCATGCCAAAATATTATGTTAGCCTGAAATTGCAAGAGTCGTTTGCTGGTATATGCTGAACCGCTATATTTAGAAGGGCAGAGACAAGGAACATACCTGCCGGTCTTAATGGATTTTCACATGCAGAACAGCATTCCAAGTGTGTGTAGCTTGCTGGTGTGATCACTTCTCTAGAAGTTGGATGACCTGTGCTCTTGTCTTGGTGTTGTCATTTATCTGCCATGTGACCTAGAGCAAGACACTTAAGCCTGTGGGCTACATCTGTAACTATGGTATAAAACTGAGTAGTTGTCCTCACAAGTTTACCATGAAACTCAACAAGGTACTTCATTTATTTTATTTGTCAATCTTCACAACTCTGCTTTGAGATATGATTTATTTTCCTCATTCTATAAAGGAGGAAAGTAAAGCTCAGAGACATGAAAGTGAATGTTTAGGTAATCAGTTTGCACATGATCCATCTGGGGAGTGGAATAAACCAGGGCTGCCCAGCTCCAAGCAGGTGCATCATTTAAATACAAGGCACAGTAAAACACCTTTAACCAAACCCTAAAAGTTTCTTCATAGGAATTGCAAGTTTATGATTTTATATGTCTATCTCTATAATTTATCTCTGTATCTTTAACTCTATATATTATATTAGTCGATATATGAAGCTGGGTAATTCATAAAGAATATTTTTTGCTCACAGTTTTGGAGGCTGGAAAGTCCAAAGTCCAGGAACACATCTGGTGAGAGCCTTTTTTGGTGCTGACTTGAAAGTGACACATGATGCCATATGGCAGATGACTAACCTTCTTAGTTGCTCTCCTTTTAAAGCCATCAGAACCACAACCATTACTCCATGAATGAATCAATTAATTCACTAGGGCATGGTCCTCACAATCTAATCTCCTCTTCAAGATCCCACCTTTCAATTACCATAATAGGATTTCCCGCCCTCTTAACACTGTCCTAGTGGAGATTGTGTCCAATACATGGAGCTTTCTATACATGAGCTTTACCCAGAACACATATCTGTCTCTATCTCTATCTATCTCTGTGGGTGTGTCTTTATCAGTCTATCTATTTATCGTCTCTATCTACATCTCTACTATCTGTTTATCTTCAAGAAGGAGTTGCTCAATATTGTAATTACTGCCAGGAAGAAGTGATCAATGTGCGTGACCAACCCTAAAATGATTGGGTATGTCAGTCTCCAAAATGGAAAAGCTAATCCTGAGAACTTTTTCCAAGTACCTCGTTTCATATTTCAGCTCAGTGCAAACTTATTAGATTAGATATTGGCCTTCCTTGCTGCCTAAATAAAAGGCTGATAATTCCTATTTTCTGATGTTTCTATGATATAATTTTGTCTGAAATTAAGAAAAAAGTAAGTTACCTTTCTTTGCCACCTTACATTAGTAAAGAATTTTAAAAGTCTGTGATATGCAGCATTTGCTGCTGTGAGGGGGGATGGGCCTTCACATTTATTGCTTGAGAGGCTATAAATGGGAGTAAAAATTTGACATTTCTTTGAGTAGAAATTTGACATGATTGCTCAAGTCTGAAGATCTGTATCCCCTTGACTGAACAATTTGACTTTTTGTTTTACATTTTTTCCCCTATTCATGCAAGTATAAGTACATGTATTTATTTCATTATTTATTGCAAATTGTGAAGTACGGTCCTTGGAAAACAAAAATACTAACCCTTGAAGACAACACTATTGCCTGTTGAAAGGATATTATTAAATAATTAATTGTCCATCCATACAGCACTATTCAATCTATGAAATTGTTTAAAAGACTATGTTACGAAAAAAGACAAAAAGGAAAAAATAAAAATAAAAATAAAAGACTATGTTACATTTTTATGTACTGTCATATAAAGAGCTCTAAGATATGGTATTAAGTAAAAAATTGCGAGTCATAAACATGTACCTATAGCATATTGAAAGTATATGTGCATGTTTACTCACTAACCACAGTTATATAGTGTTAACGATCTTCCAGACAGTAGCATAAGAGATTTGCAAATATTAAGTCATTTAAATCTCATAACAGACCTATGAGGAAGGTTCAACTACTATTAAGCTTCTGGATAAGGAAACTAAGACACAGAAATGATAAATAACTTGCCAGAGTTATGCATTCATCTCTCTCTCTCCTTCTGCCCTCATCCCTGTATTTCTTTCTCTCCCTCTCCCTTTCTCTGTCTCTGTCTCTGTCGCTGTTCCTGTCTCTATGTACACGTGTGCTAGGATGAGTACGGAGAGAGCAAGCTTTAGACAAGATGACTGGTTGACTCAGGAGGTGGAGAAGAGGTTGGGCAGGAGAAGAAACCATTTTCTCCTCTATATACTTGGACATTGCCTATCGTCTAACAAGTATATTCTCACATATTACTTGGATAATAATTAAACATATATAAACAGATGAATGTTTTTCCTCTATGGTGTGGGATAGCGGGTCTCAGCTGAGGAGTTTCCAAAACCTTTCAGCAAGTACAAGGTAGTTTTTGGGGTGGAGATTGTGTGCCCCTCTCCTGAAACCCGGACATGAAACCCAAACAGCACATGCCGACATTGCTGTCTGCCAGGAGAAGCACGTACACAGGTCTTACTACCGGTAGACAACGTATGCAGGACTTTCTTCCAATGCTAGATCAGAACCATGAGCTTCTCCCAAGCTTCCCTTTAGCCTTCTTCTCTCTTGCCTGTAACAAAAGTTTGAATGGACAAGGAGGTTTTAAGAAAGGTAATCCCATTCACTAGATCTCCAATCATTTGGAGTTGTAAAGATCTTTAGGAAAGTTTTTCTAAAAAAAAAAGCACATCTCCATATTCAATCTTTATTCAAATTCACCAAAACTAAGGTGGGTTTGTGGGATCTAGTTTTTGGAATATTTCCCAGGTGACACCGAGGGTCTGTCAAATTTAGGAACAAGGTGGTGATGTGACCCACATGTCAAGTAGAAAAGTTATAGTTCATAGAAGCAGGATTTTTTTTTTTCCTTTTTTTTGTCTTTTTTCGTGACTGGCAACGGATCGCAACCCTCAGTGTCACGCCCGTACCGGACCGGAACCGGCAACGGGATCGCAACCCTCGGTGTCACACCCGCACCTCGCTCAGCCAGTGAGCGGCCAGTCTGTACGTGGGATCCGAACCCTCGGCGGGAGCGCCGCCGCGCTCCCAAGTGGTGCACTATAGCAGTGCGCCACCGGGCCGGCCCGAAGCAGGATTTTTAAAACACACGAGAGAGGGAAGGTTCATGGATGATGAGGTCAGTCTACAGGAAGGAAAACACCCATGACATGGGGGCACACAGGATAGTTTCCAAATCTCGAGAGGATGGCCTGGCAAGAGAGAGCAGGTGTCTGGGTCCCACCAAAGCAAGTTGGGGGACTGTGAGGTCCGGACATTAATGCACCAGCCCAGCTTCACATAGATGAACACCATACATGAGTGAACAAAGGTCACCTCCGACCCAGAGATTACCTCCAGTGACAGGGGACCCACTGCTAGGGCATTTAAACTCACTGGGGGACCCTCAGATAGGCGTGGAGCGCTTGTGAATCAGAGTCTCTTTCTTCAGAATTTAGGAAGAGGGATGAGAAGCTGGGGTTAGATCTTCCTAGTCCTTGCTTTCATACTGAGTCAATGTCTTCTTCTGTGACTCTTTTGTAGGGAGACGCTGAGGATTCACCAAACCTTCGCTCCCAAACAGGAGCCTACAATTAACTGGAGCAAGACATTGTGTGTTTGAAAGAGACCCAGACTGATCCCCTGGATTCTTCCTACTGTCTATTGACAGACTTCTTGCACTGCTGATGGCTAACACCAGCCAGACCACCTGGTGGACAGCTGTGTGGTGGGCAGGGAAGTGAGGCAGGTGCAGGAACTACCACCTCTCGTTTGTCTTGTCTGTCTTGTGGTAGACATAGTGCCGGATCCCCATCCCAGGGTCCTTTCAGCATTTCTAATTTGGCAATCTTTCTCCCGGGTTTTTCTCTGGTTCAAAAACACTTGGAAAGATGTGCCAGGGTGCTAAAAAATAATCATGCAACTCTAGGACAAAAGTGGTCACTATGCACACATGCTACATCCAAAGAAGGCTGTTGCGGCATCAGCCATCTGAAGGGAAGTGTCCAACCTCCCCACCGATGCCCGCTTCTGCCCTTCATTCCTTCTATCTGCAAACCCTCCATTCACTCCAAATCATGGATGTCACCTTCACTCCCTCTGCTGCCTCTGTCTCCAAATCAGTTGATCCCCAAGTCCAGCTAACCCTGCTCCTTCTCCAGTCCCACTGTGACTGCCCTTTGTCCTCTTCTTCCAGGGAGGGTGAAATTATTTCCTAATTGGACTCCTTGCCTTCAAGTCTCCTTCGCCCAAACTCTTAGCCCATTGCACTTCTAAAATGCAAACCTATCTTGTAAATCTCCTGCTTAACAATCCTTCAAAGTAGCATATTTCTCCAGCAGGAGGTTTCAAGCTATGCTCTGCAAAGCTGTGGAAGTGCACAGAAGCATTTTAGGAAGAGAGTTGGGACTGGGCAGAACTCTGGGGCCACTGCCCTGTCAGTAAGAGTCAATCTTCTTATATCTGTTCTATACATTTGGATTTGGGCTCAGATTTTACTTGAAAAAGGATCAACTGCTATTTTTCTTTAAACCTGATCTGCAGAGCAAAGCCAAACTTCTTTAGTTTAGCTTACAGCATTCTGCATGGGTTCCTACCTAACTTTTTAATCTCTGCTGTTTACTATTTTCACTGCCACCTCCATGTCCCTGAGAATGTAGTCATGCTTGAATTACTTATACTTTCATTTGATCTGCAATAATCTGCCCCCTCTCTGTTTTATCCACCTAATGTTAAGTATCTTTCTTCATTCTTTGGAACTTATGCCCACCACTGCCTCTCTGAAGCCCTCCCTGGCCTCCCGCCCCATTCCCTCACTGCCTTTGCCAGTCACTCACCCCCATTCTTGGCCTCTTTTTGTGCACTTGTCATGCTGTCCTTGGTTGTGTGAGTTCCTGTTTACCACACTGACCTAGGAATTCTCAGAAGCCAGGACCAGACCTTGCTGTGTGCTGTATGTGGGGTTCCCTGGGAAGCAGACTCTGATTTGGAGTTTAGGTGCATGCTGCTCATAAAGGAGCTCCCTTGGGGTCCAACCCTATAAAAGGGGAGGTAGGGAAGGAAGCAAACTGGGAAGAGGAAAAACTGGGATGTGACACAGGCCCGAGGACCGCTTCCTATCCCAGGAGACTCTGAAGGTGGAATGGTCATTGGGAATTGTTTCCCATTGGAAAGAGATGGCTAGGCCTTTACATACTTGCCACTGGGGACAGGGAGTGATGTTGTGTGGGACGACCATCCCATGGCACTTCCAGCACCAGAGACAAGCAGTTCCTCACTGAAAAGGGATCTGGGCAGCACATTAGTGTCCAGCACGCACTCACGCCTGCCAGATCTTAGGTTCAATAACCAATTAACATAAACATTAATGGAAAGTGGGCAGGAGATGGAGGGATAAACATCCAGCATGACAATAGAAGTTTTATAAACATGGCTTATGATTAAATAGAAACACCAATTCAAAACATTAAAAAGGATAATAAGAGGAAGTACAGTGAGAGACAGCAGCAAACTGGCTGGACCATGAAGGGGACACTAGGACTGGGTGAGAGCACACACTGCTCCCACCTGTCCTTGGTGCTTGAGAGCAGTGGCCATGGGTCTTGTGAGCTGCAGCATACCCTCTGCAGAAGCAGTATGTAAATGAGGTGCTCGCCCAAGTTTCTGGTGTAGACAGCACCAGTGTTTTGCCTGGTTTCTGTCCACCCAAAGGTTCTGGGTTCTGTTGTCAAATGTCTTGTGTCTCCTGCTCTTCAGAAGGTCATAAGCAATGAGGGTGGAGACATGGATGGACATGATAGTAGCAGAGGACAGTAGGGGAGCATGGGCAGTGACATCTGTCCCTACAAGCCTGTCAAAGTGAAGTCACAGACTCCATGCTCCCAGACGAAGAGTCTCAGTGGTGTATTTGGATATCTGTTAAAACCCTGCTGCAAAGTCAATCCTCCTTAGCAAGACAGCTTTAGTCTTCTAATATTATTGGTTCATGGGAAATGGCCCTATTTGTGAACATCTGATTGCTTAGAGGGGTTCTCATTTACAGACCACTAACAAGATTAAAGTGCTAATTTAAAAAGTGCTTAGCTGAGGTATTTAAGCAGCACCAGACTTGTAAGTTTATAACTGCTGTTTCTGTATTGGTTGCTATACGGGAGCCATTTCATTCTCTTGCATTGAAATGGATCAGATAAATCACATTAGCTAGGTTTACAGAAGCAAGCAGTGACAGGTTCCTCAGAACCAAATGCTAAATAACCTACTGGGGTCTGACTTTCATTCCCCTGCACTCTATCTTCAAACTCAACACCTATTTAAAGCTGCTGATAACACTCCATGAAATGCTCCTAGTCCTTGTCTTCAGATAGAATGTACAGTTCCATCAATGCTATGGAATTTAAACATTTTTGATACAGTCTATTAAAAAGGGGGGTTGTAGCTAATTCAAATGCAGCAATATCTAATAAAAAATAAAAAGTCCATGAAATCACATTCTGCATTTGCAAAGGCAACTGGGTAGAAATCATATAAAGATGCTTTCTTTTCTGTCACTAAATTATCTATACTGGGCAGGCAGAAATGATAAGAGAATTCATTTTGCACACACCTCAGGAATGGAACAGGAGGAGATCTCATGATCTCCCAAAATAGAAGGGAAGTTCAAATTACTGAGGGAAAGAAGCTCTTGTATACTTTAAGATGGAACCATTTGAAATTTGTCTTTAAATAGCAGCAAAGGCTTCCCCTGCTGTCCCTGGGATGCAGGTTACCTGTTTGTATACAGCTTCTCTCTCTTGTCCAGCAAACCTCTGAACTCTGCTGAGCACAATCCTTTCATGACATGAATACAGTGGCATTGTACAAGAAACCAAAATGAGCATGAGATTATTTTATGTAGCATAGTATTTTGCAACACGGTACTTCAGGATTTTTTTATCTATGTTAATTGGTTAAATGGTTTTGAAGTCTGTCTTATTCAAATTGGGGTTGAGATCAAATTTAGTGATGAGCAAATGCAAAGGCTGATGCTTTTTATATTGAGTTTCCATAATTCATTTTTCTAATCATAAAATAGGAAAGTAGAGGGAAAAGAAGAAAAGAAAACAACAACAATTAAGAGAGTATTATCAAATACTTTTGATAAATAAGAAAATAAAAATATCTAAAGGGAGCAGATTGAAGAGGGAAATCTCACTGTGTACAGATGATATAAGGTTGTAAATATAAGGAACAGGGATCAAAATCTGAAAAAAGAGAATGAAAGAGGCCACCCAGAAAAGTCACTTAAAATGCAGCAGTGTGTGTAGCACCATAGGGCTGGAAAACAGTGAATCCCAGCCTGACCTTGCCGTTATCTCTGTGTTCTACAGAAACATCTTCAATCTTCTGATCTCACTTTTTCATTTATAAAATGGCAATCATAGTAATACCTGTCTCATGGGCTTGTTATATGAAATACAAACAGCATCCTGTTCAGTGTATCAAACATTGTGATGAAAACTGCTGCTGGTAAACTGGAAGTGGGAGTAATGTGGTATGTGCTGCAGTAACAATAGTGTGGTAACTTTTAAGTAATATTTAATTATTAAATGAGTTGACCGGTGCCTTAATTACATTACAAATGTAATTATGCAATATCTTAATTGTAAAATTATTAAGAGAGAAATGACAACATGGATTATAATATCCATTAAATATGAGAAAACACAGGAGTAAAATCATGTTCTTGAACAATTTCCAAAGAACCATTACAGGATTCACTTTAAAAACCATGTAAAGGGTTTTGAGGATAAAAACTCAACATTCTTATACTCAACTGTTGGTTCTTTTACTTGTTTATGCAAGTGAGTTAGATAGAGTCACTCTTGTAGAAACTCAGTCTGATGAGCAAGAAAAAATGCAGATACTTGAAATAAAAGGCTTGTAAGTGCTCTAATCCAATGTCCAAGGTAACGGGGGAGAAGCCACTGACTCTAACTTAGGTTGTAGGAGAAGAAAAAGGTGCTGATTTCTGAACAAAATCCTAAAAGATGAGTAGAATCTCAATAGGGAAAGAACAGAGGGGTGGTCATTCAGATATGGGACATGGCTCTTCCTAAGGCACAGAGTTGAGGGAGGGAACCACAGGTTTGTGAAAGGGTTGGAAGTTTGCTAAGGCTGTGGCGTGAGTACAGTGGAAAAACAAGAGGCAGGGAGGTAGGAGGAGGTTGAGAGAAAAGCCCTGGTTGCCTGACCTGCTTGGGAAGGTGGAACCTATCCTGAGGATGACTGAGAACCAAGGACTGACTCGACATTTCACATGAAGAGCAGACAGGTTCGTTTCTGGTTCAGCATGAAAGGATGCTCACATCCTATGCCATGAGAGAAAAGCAAATTAAAACAATGAGATACCACTTCACATCTATTAGAGAGGCCAAAATCCAGGACACTAGTTATACCAAATACTGTTGAGGACGTGTAGTAACAGGAACTCTCATTTGCTGGTGGGAATGCAAGACGATGCAGCCACTTTTGAAGACAGTTTGGCAGTTCCTTACAAAACTAAACATTCTCTTATAATCCAGCAATCGCACTCCTTGGAATTTACACAAATGAGTCGAACACATATGTCTGCACAAAAACTTGCACATGACGTTTATAGCAGCTTGGTTCTTAATTACCAGATCTTGGAAGTGACCAGGATGCCCTTTGGTAGGTGAATGAATAAACAAACTGGTAATCCACACAATGGAATATTATTTAGCAGCAAAAAGAAATAAGATATCAAGACATGTAAAGACACAGAGGAAAGTTAAATGCATATTACTAACTGAGAAGAACCAATCTGAAGTGACTATGTGCTATTTAATTCTAATTATATGACGTTCTGGAAAAGGCAAAACTATGGCGGCAGCAAAAAGATCAATGGTTGCCAGGGGTTAGGGAGAGTGAAGGAGAGATGAATACAGAGGGTCAGGGGATTTTTAGGGCAGTGGGATTATTTCATACGGTGCTGTAATGGTGGGTACATGTCATGATACTATTGTCCAAAGCCATAGAATGTATGGATTTGGGGTGTTCATGATCCATCAGTGTAGGTCCTTCAATTCTAACTAATTTATCACTCTGGCGGGAGATGTTGACAGTGGGGAGGACGTACATGTGTATGGGAAACCTCTGGACCTTCTGCTCAATTCCGCTGTGAACCTAAATCTGCCCCCAAAATAAAGTTTATTTAAAAAAAAAATAAAGGAACGGACCAGTGTAGGAAGAAAGAGGTGGCAGCTGCAGTTGTGTGGATGTGACACAATTGGAACCAATGGCAGGGACACCGAGTGTGGCTAGAGGTGGCAGATACATCTGAGGCAGAACCCGGAGGATTTAGGCATGGTGTTCGGTAATTGGAACATGGAAACGAGTAAGGCTCCTGAGACTCAGGGACTCTTGCTTGGAAACCTGAGAATTTTTGACCAGCGTTAACTCAGAGGGGCCATAAGACCACAGGAGCAGGACTGAGTGAGCTGATAGAGCTGCATAATCTCGAAGTGCCACAGCGCTCTCCACTGTGCTGGGAGCGAGCAGGCATTTTTTGAGTGTGCTAACTTACATAATTCTCAAAAGAATGTGGCATGTTAAGCACCAACATACTCACTTATTAGAAGAAATATGGTTGCAGAGGTTCAGTTATTTTCTGAAGACCTCTCTGTACTCTTCCACCACATCCCAGCCACCAGTCGATAGGCTTAAAGTTAGTCTTTGCAAGTTCATATTTTCTTTTGTTGACTCATATGTTACTGGGAGAGAATGAGTTTTTCTCTCCTGTTCCCAATCAGGGAAAACTGATTCTGCCAACAGAGAGAATAAAAGGTCAAGCAGAATCCTGAAAGCAACTGTGTGTTGTCGGAGGCAAGGGATAAGGGAGAGCCTGCTAGTTAACTGGGTCTGCCTGAAAAAATGCTATTGCCAGTGGCCCCGGGATGCCTCTGGCTGTTCCCTCTATAAAAATGCTGAGTAGTATGGGTCTAGTTTCAATCTCCTGCATATGGATATCCAGTTATCCCAGCACCCTTTGCTGAAGAGGGAGTCCCGACCCCAGTGAATAGGCTTGGTGCCTTTGTCGAAGATCAAATGGCAGTAAGTGCGTGGGTTGATTTCAGGGTGCTCTATTCTATTCCATTGATCAGAGTCTCTGTTTTTATACCAATACCATGCTGTTTTGGTTATTATAGCTTTGTAGTATAGTTTAAAGTCAGGTAGAGTAATACCTCCAGCTTTATTTTTTTTGCTCAGCGTTGCTTTGGCTATTCCACACCGGGGTGGGAGGGGGGAGAGGGAGGAGGGAGGGAGGTTTCGGTGATGGGACACAATAACTCGTAATAACTTCGTATAGCATACATTATACGAAGTTATACGATAATACAATAATACTTTAGCCTAAACATTGTCAACACACCTGGGTGGGAGGGGGGAGAGGGAGGAGGGAGGGAGGTTTCGGTGATGGGACACAATAACTCGTAATAACTTCGTATAGCATACATTATACGAAGTTATACGATAATACAATAATACTTTAGCCTAAACATTGTCAACACACCTGGGTGGGAGGGGGGAGAGGGAGGAGGGAGGGAGGTTTCGGTGATGGGACACAATAACTCGTAATAACTTCGTATAGCATACATTATACGAAGTTATACGATAATACAATAATACTTTAGCCTAAACATTGTCAACACACCTGGGTGGGAGGGGGGAGAGGGAGGAGGGAGGGAGGTTTCGGTGATGGGACACAATAACTAACTACATTGTATATTGACAAAATAAAATAATAAAAATAAATAAATAAAAAAAATAAAAATGCTGAGTAGTAGATCAACCCAATAATCTCTCCATGAGCGTGACCCCAATCTGAAGCAAAAATGGGTGCAAATCTGGGGAGGAATTGAGGAAGAAAGAGAAAGAAAGAGAGCAGTGATCTGGGTGTGAGACCACCGAGGGTGCTGAAGGCAAGAGCTAAGCAGGTCACCTGCCACTCTGAACTTCCGCTTCATCACTTGCAAAATGGGGAGGACACCCTCTCCTCCCAGATGATTTTATGAGATGCCCATGAGATCCATGTGGCAAACTTTGTGCATGTTCAAGCAGTAATGCATACCAGGGTCACTACTGCCATACGATGACCCTGGATCCAGAATTTTGCCTCTGCTTTGTCCTAGCCCCTCCCTTCAATCCTCATTCTTAGTTATCATGAAATGTTTCAGAAAGCCGTCCACGCCTCCAGCACTTTAAAGACCTCACTGTCCAAGCAGTGAGTGACTGCTTGATGAGGTACTGTGTTTTTAGGTGCCAAATGCCACCGTGTAGGAGGAAACACACCTCCTTGTTCAGGGAGCTATCATTATGACAAGTAAATTTCCCTTTAGTAAGAACAACTTTATTCTGATCCTGTCACCAGAGCATCAGGGTCTGAGCTGGTGAGAAGTCCTCAGACGTGTCCGCAGATGGCTGAGAGGCCATCCCTTCACCTGCAGTACAAATGCGGCAGAAAGGGGAAACAAAAGCAAAACTGAACCTCTGTTTCCATCATTAAAAGCAGATCCCCAAATGTTAATGCTGAGCATAAATCATGAGCAAATAAAGAAAGTGTTTAAACAGCAATGCTCTTGACATCTGCTTGGCAGTGCCCAAATGCAACAGCTACTCTTTGCAGGTACTATTTGACAAACACAGTACAGATTGGCACTAGGTGTACTCATGACAATGTTTAGGCTAAAGTATTATTGTATTATGGGATGGAAAATACCAACCCATCTCCAGCTCTGTCCTACTCAAGCACTCTTTCTTTTATAGTTGCCTGCTGTTCTGCAGTGACAGAGACTTTCAGAAATATTCATTACTTTCTATCCTGGTACAAAGGAAACTAGGATATGCAGAGTTGCTGTTCTACTGAACCTGCCAGGGATTCACAGCCTCTGGAGTTACAATAGGGAGTGTTTGACGATGCGTAATCCACAAGAGAATCACTGGGCTAAAGAGTTCAATATTTGAATATGGTGTCTGAAATTTATGAAAATATCTGAAGAACTCTTTGAGAAATCTGGTGGGGGATTTCTCAAGAGTTATACAAGTCCAACTTTTGGTACTAGAGAGAAATTCCAACTAACATGGAAAAAGGATCAAAAGGTACCCAAAGTAGTTGACATTTGTTTATAAAAAAAGATTAACTTTTATGCATTTTTATTCTTAAATGCTCACATTAACAATAATCAAATAGTATATAGATTTTATTAGTACACAATTTTCAAAAGCTTTCATGTACATTATATCAAATGTGCACATTTGTTACCTCATTTGATATACGTCTGCCTTAACAAGGTCTTACAAGTTAACATTTAGTGAATTAATCAGTTTCTTACTTCTTCACTGGGGTGCGACCGTGCAAATGCATGCAGGACACAGAGCTCACAGATCTCATAATCACACTGCTCACATCACTAGATGTGCTGTGTTCGTTCACTAGATGTGGATAGGCCATGACCTTGTCTTTTGGATTTAGTTTCCTCACTGTACAGAATGAAAGAGCTAGCACTGGCTGACAGTGAAAGTCTTGGGAGCTTCTTGAGGATGAAGTGACTTGGGTCCGCCGGGTGATGAGCTGCGGTTAGCTGGAGATGCATCTTGCTGCCTGGGGCATTGGCTGCGTACGATGGTCTCTGTCCCAGGGGGGCGAGTGTGAAGGTGTTTATCCTCCACGACCAACTACCTGCATCAGTGTGGAAGTCCACAAGTTCAGTGGCACCAGGGTTAGTCTAGCACATGCCCTTGAGCTTGTAAGGCCCTTTGGCATCCTGAACCTCTGATTCCCATCTGCCCAGCAGAGATAAGAACGCCACCCAGAGCTGTGTGTTGTGTGCAGTAAGTGAGATAACGTGTAAATCCGGGGCGCAGGAGTTGGCCCCCAGCACAAGCTCAGAAAATGAAAATGCTCTCATACAGGATCCCAGGGGGTAGAAAGTAAGAAAATATAACAATAAAGGAAGGGGAGGGGGAAGACAAGATGGATTGCCATCCTTTAAATAAAATGAGGGAGCGAGGTGTGAGAAAAATAGAGAAATGCAGAGAGGATGAGAGACAGGAGTAGCTACAGGCACTTGGAACAGCGCTGAAAGATTCTCATAAGTAAAAGCTTCTTTTAAAATATTGGAGTTCCTCCATATGGGAAGCTTGGGGAGAGAGGAGAAAAAATTAAATTAAAGCATTTGAAAGTATATTATAGTTTTATCTCTTTGGCTCTGTGATTTCAGAAATAATATAATCCGATGGAAAACAGGCTGCCAGAGGATTTTGTATAGTGGCGCCCCGACAGAATGGGACTGAATGATGTCAAAAAAGCTTATATAACAGTTTTGTTTTATTCATTTACATAAATCACATTTACCGTAGGTGTTTTATTCAAAATAAAGTTTGGGAAAAATAAATTGAACAGATGAACCTAGGCAAACCTGGTGATTTTTTCATGAGTAGTGTTTGATGATAAAGGCATAAAAGCATAATGTGGTATCATTTCACCGAGGCACAATATGGATCACCCATATGGAGCAGAAGTTGATAATACTGCAAAGAAGCAAAAATAAACAGAACAGATGTACTTGCAAAATCAAGTCTGCACCCACCCCTGAGTACCTGCCTTGTACTGGAGAAGTTTCCACAAAAACTCAAAACTGGCTTCAAGTCACTTTCCCACAGGGACTCTTTGGAAGCCAGAGATGAAATCCTACGTGACCAAACAGAGATGGGAAAAGGTTTCCGAAAGCAGTAAGTGTTCCCACGGGAGACTGGACGTGGTGGCTCCCCACAATAGAGCTCCTGACAATGCCTCAGTTGTCAGGGACAGAGGCAGGAGTTCCAGTCCTGGTTCTTCCTGTCTTTCGACAAGTCCTGGGGAAATCCTAAAGTCTCTCAGACTTGGTTCCTCAAAGGGGAAGTGGCGGAAGTGTCACCTACTTCATGGGGATGTTGTAAGCTTAACAGAGAAAAGAGAAGGGAGGTAGAAAAAGATGCAAAGTATAAGGTACCAGAAAGGCTGCATTCTGCCCTAAATGCACAAGGAGGTAAGACCTTTGGGACACCCAGGTTTATTGTTTGATAAAGACTCCACATAGAGGCACAGTATGCTTGAGAGTGTGTCAGCCTTAGGCTAGCCCACTGCCAATATCAATAACACGTACATGAAACTTTGTAAGTCCCAAGGCAGCGTCTCACATTTAATTTGCTCTGACCCAGCCAAAACCCCAGTGAGGTGGATAGGGGCAGAGATCAGCCCCGTTTAACAGATGAGCAGACTGTCGCTTAGGCAGGGTACGTGGTGGGACAGCCAGGGCTAGCACCCTGGTGTTCCACAGCACCAAGCGGCTTGTCACTCACACATCCACAGACACTTTTAGCTTAAGAGGGGATTTTATATCTCAGCAGCCATGAAATGCTGAGCCTGTGTCTGAAGGCTTGGCTGCTTTGAGAATACATGAGGCCCAAGAAATTGGTGTTCAGCTGAAGTATATGAAATCATATTCTTGATGTATAAAGTGTAGAGCTCTTTGCAAACTGTAAAGTGCAAAATACGGTGCATATACAGTGTTATTGTTTCATCATCAGTTTCCAATCCGACAGCAGAAGAATATCTACGGCTAGCAGGAGCTCTCAGACCCTCCCCCTGTGACCGTAGGGACATCACTTCTGTCCTCTGCTGTGGGCCAAGCTCTCTGAGACCTTTCATTGCCTCACTTACCCACCTTGTAGGAAAAGTGCACTGCGCTGCTTCATTTAAAATGCTCAAAATCAGTACTCAAGTTACCTGAACGTTGCAAAGTCCCTTTACATATTTTACAAAAGGTGTTTGGAAATTCTTTTCCCCATAAAGAATCTGTGGCTGCCTATTTCAGAGACAAGTAGGCAGATGTGATTTCAGCAGCCCAGAAAACACAATTTAAGGAAGCTTGGGACCAAGAGGAAAATCGAATGCAGAAGGGAAATTCTCTTCTTTGCCCGTAGTAAATGTGATCATGTGGTCAACAGCTGGAATGTACCACCCAAGGCCCCTGATGTCATCAAGTAGCCACCGTCTGCTTAGTTCCCAAAGCAGCAAGGAAAAAATAGCATCCCACCTCCCACGCACTCCAGCTGTCCTCGCCATCCAGTGCTCAGGGAATTTTTTCTGAAAATAAAATGAAATAAAATCATCACTTTTCCGATCAAGAGAGCACATGTTTAAGGAACAATTGCCCAAGACAGGCACCAGTCATTGCTCCAAATCTACCTGTAGGTTTGTCAAAACAAGGTTGGAAGTCATCCTTTTCTTATACAGGGGCATCCTTGGAAAAGGGAACTGCCAAGCCCGCTGGTGTTGGAAGTACCTGCTCCTAAATGCTCATCTGGAGGGTGGGGGTGGATATCTGAGTCCCACTGGGGCACTGTGCATAGGTATTGAGCACTGTTAACCCCTGGGGATCAGTGCATCCTGGGTCACATTCTGGGCTCCACTTTTTCTGATCAGATCCCAAGAGCATCCCTCTGTAAAATGTGGACATATGTCAATTTTCAAGAATAGAACTGGCAGATATTTGCAGACAGGCAGCCTTTGCGTATGCAAGCATTATCTTCAGTCAAATTCCATTTTAGAAGAAACACAAATCAAGCAAACATTTCCCTCTGGACCTCAAGTTTTATAGCAGAAATTCCAAGAGAGTCTGTCATTGAAAGAGGAGGAAGGAGTCGGTTAATCCTTCCTCTGAAATCAGAAGCACTTTAGAAACCTCTCTTCTGGCATTGTTTGATTATAACAAAATTATATAAAATACTTCTGTCTCCTCCACTAGAACATCTATTTTTTTTATTTATTCAAGAAACACTGATATAGCATTTACCATGTACCAGCAACTGTTCAAAGGGATTACACGAATGAGCTCACTTAATCCTCCTAAAAGCCCTGTGACTTAGTCATGGTTGCTGTGGCCATTCCACAGATGTGGTCAATGAGGCCAGCAGAAACGGAGCACCTGGCCTGGAGTCACCCAGCAAGTAGGGGCAGAACCAGCATCTGAACCAGGCTGGCTCCAGAGTTCCTCCTCTCTGTGGCTGCATTACAGGCACCACGAGGGCAGGGCAATCATCCTAAAACTTTTAATTCATTCCTCATCTATCCCTTGCGTAGTCAATGAATTCTTGTTGATCTAAATGTGGGTGGCAATGAAAGCTGTGCAGGTACATGATTGTGTGTGTGTGTGTATGTGTGTGTGTGTGTACAATTGTACAGGTCACAATGAGGGCTATTCCAGAAAGGACACTTCATCCAAGCCATAATTTAGGCATAGCAAGATATGGCACACAAACACTGTGGAATAAGTCAGATGGACATCATTAAACCCATTTTACAGACGAACAAACTGAGTTCTGAGGATTAGAATCTGATAAAAGAATGGTTGCACAAACTGTACTTTAGGAAGATAAAATTTCATACATGATGTCCTGCTTCAAAAGGAAACAGGTGACTACAAAAGCAGCTGGTATTTGACTCACTTCTGGAGGACCTGAGTAGGTTTAAGAATCTCTGTCCAGAAAGCCCCTGAGATTAGAAGTCCCAGAACAATGTGTATCAAATGGTGATGTTCTGGAAGCCAGTGAGGTGGATGCTGTGTCATCTCATCCTGGGTGAGGAACAGAGTGCTGGACCTAGCTACAGCGTTGAGAACAGAGGCACGGAGCAAGGCCCCAGCAGGGTGTGGCAGTAAGTGGCTCCCACTGATTTATGTGCTTTCCAAAAGAGGCAGGAAAATGCACATGGGAGGGCCCAGAAGATGTTCACTTAATGATTCTGACCTGGCAAAGGGCTTGCAGGGCTGGCCATTGGTCAGGTAGCTACACAGCAAGTGGTCTTCTGTCTGAGTCTTTGCTTTCAAAAGGTGACTTCTGCACCTCATTGAGCCCTGCCTCAGCCACGGCCCTCTGTGTGGTAGCTGAGGAGGAAAACCGAGAGAGCGCGCTGTACTCCTTGACAAGTAGAGCTGTAGACAGCCCCTTTCTGACTCTGATCGTTTAAATGCTTCCCTTCATAGAGTGTGAGGACAGGTTGAAACTTAGATAGAATCTGAGAATAATCATCTTGCAAGAGATTGTCCAGAGCTTGTCCTTGGGAGAGGCATTTGATGCTTCAAATCACAGCTTTTATTAATAAAATAGGGATTGTACCATTTTCCATTAGATCTTAAGAGTCATTGTGTAAAGCAAAATAACACAGTTTTGATAGCTCTTTATACACTGTGAGGCATTATAAAAATTCCACAAACTAGAGCAATTTATTTCAAGGCTTCCCCTCTGCAAACTGATGAAATGCAGAATAGACACTGAAATACGATGCATCTAGAAGAGTCTTCCTGGATTCTAAGCTGGTAATATGTTGATCACATAGAGGCCTATAGAGGATTTGGTGAAGAGAAAAAATTGAGGAAAGACCCGTGACCCTTTATAAACTACCAAATTCATACAAATAAACACTCCTGCAGCAATCCCTACATGAAGGAGGCACACACAATGTCAATTAGGTGCTTACCAACTGTCTGTAGATCAACATGAAGACAGAAGACTGAGGTCACAGAAGCTCCATCTGTAGAGACTGGGACAGAATCAAACCACACATTTAGATACTGGAGAGGGAGGTACAGCACTGTGGCTCCTTGTTACACCGGAGAGGATTTAGCTGAACCAGCCATTCTGTACAGTTTCAATACATTTTGAAGTCTTTACATCTCTGTATTTGCAAACAGCTGAATTAATAGAATATTTACTGTAGTGGTGGTAATTGCTGTCATTCATGTTTGACAGCCCTTAATAGGCACTTTCCCATGCATTTTGATCAGGGAGCCTCCTCAGAGACAGGTGTGGCGAGGCCAATGTTGCCATGCAGGCAGGTGAGCCTGAGCACTGCCTGGGATACCTACCGTGCCCGCATGCCCTTGGCCAACAGGTGGATGTGCACAGGGGTAAGGTGGTTGCTCTCCGGGAAGCCTCAACTCCACTTAAAATGTCGATTTGGTTCCAAATGTTCCAATTCCCTGAATTAAGTGTGGTTAAGAAGTGGAGCAATGCATTTTCTGCAGGGCTTCTGAGAACCACCAACACGGCAGTGGTGACAGAAGATGGGTTATGTGTGCAGCTGATCCCCGGGGACCCTTTAGGTCACTTGCATGGATGAGGGAACAGCAGCTGACCCAGGCAAGGGGGTGACCTTGCTCTCGCCTCTGCCCCAGCAGACTGCAGGTCTGCACCCTCGTTCTGTGTATTCAGGAGGAAGGTGGGCCCTCCCTGCATTTTTTTTAACCCACCCGGTCTCTTTCTCTCTTTCTCTATCTCTCTTCTCCACCCCTCTCTATCTCTCTGTCTGCCTTTCTCTTGGGCAACTTTTTAAATCTTGGGACATTTTGGAAAGAATTACTTCACACCTTCAGATCCAATATTTTGTCACTGTACAATTTTATTTTTTCTTTGAAAGTATTTTAACAAACATGCAAATCTAAATTTACTCACATCTCAATTATCATGAGATGACTAAAAAAATATCTACCATGACAATAAAAACAAGTTTTTTAAAAGATGTTTAAGTATAAATAAATATTTTACAAAATACTTGTCAGGATGAATCTTATTTCTTATTTTACTCATTAATCCATAAAGGAGGAGGGGGTACACAGTGTCACATCCAAGTTTGCAGACAATGCTAAAAATGCTTTTGAGTGGAATGATGTCAAGCTGACAGGGATAGACCACAGCTAAGAGCTTGCTCAGGGCTGGGGAGTGGGCAGGAAGATCGGAGGAGCTGCAGTGTGGACCAGTGTGGGGACGCAGCCTGGGGAGAGTCGCCGTAGTGATTCTGTCCTGGCTGTTGGACGCACGACACAGGAAAGACAATTTCAAGACATCGGGAACAAAGATCTGAATATAACAATATTAGGACACTATTAGTAATTTATAATTCACAAAAAGGCTGTGTGTGTGTGTGTGTGTGTGTGCACGCACATACATCGAGTATTCCCACAGAACTTCACATCCATTTTACATGAGAGCCAGTTAGGTTAATAATTTGGTTACAGTTCCATGGATGTTTAATGATGAAATGATCAGACATTCTTCTTGACCTCAAGCAACTGAGACCCTGGAAGAAAAGCCATACGTTTATCCCAGGTAGTATTGTCTTTCCTGCGCTGTTATAAATAAAAATGCTGGCTGCTGTACAGCCTCAAAAATCCTGCAGGAAGTGCAGAGTAGAAGAATATTATATAAACCAGAACTCTGAAACTCATCAGTGCTTTTACCTCGCGAACGTTGGAAACGTTAAACATTCTATTACATGATGTCCTCTTTAGAATTTTAGTGCTATATATAGATTGGATGCTCTTGGATAGAAAAGAGGGAACATTCTGCTTTATTTATTTCTCTGGATCTGTGAATTTTATAACTGCTCTTTTCTCCCTCTCTGTGTTAATTTCTAGGAATAAAAGAGTCAGTTTTGCAACCCACGTGTAGCAAGTTTAGGGGACCTTAGAGAAAAAAATAAAGATGCTTTGTCATCGACTCCATTAGTATAGTCTAGTTTACGAAACAGACACCACATGGCTAATAGCTGACGTGACAAGCCCCAGCTACTGCAGCTCCTGGGCAGCCCTCCCTCCACCTTCCCACACCAACATAGACCATGTCGTGCAACCCAATCTGGCCTCGTTCTTAGACATTTTCTCTGATTTTCAATTCTGCCCCCGCCCACCCTCTGGATGTAACTTTGCCTCAGTTTCCCTGGAGTTGATCTGTAACAGTCCCAAGACATGTGGTCCTTCTCACCTTTTAGTATTTTCCACCCTCAGCCGACAGGTCTGGCTCAGACACATATAAGGGGATGTTTGCTCAGCTGGGACCAGGAACAGATTCTTTAAGTTTCTGGAGTTGCGTCTATAAATCAGATCATGTAACATGATTCTATGTTTCACTAGAGGCCAGTTTAACTGCATCAATAATGATCAGTCATCATTTATGATATAACTCCAAGAAAACACTTGTCACTGGGATATGGAGCCAAACAATGTGGGGCAAATGTTTATTTCTTGAATAGATACATACTAACTATTATTTACACTATTCACAGGTGATCTTAAGGGTCTCCTTGAACCTTGAGTGTGTTTGCTGGAGAGAATGTGTCACTCCGAAGGAAAGCCCTTTCAAGGAAATGATAGATTCAAGGTTGCAATATGAATATACTTTTATGTAACTTTCTACTTCTTTGACAGCTCACCCATTATTAACATTTTTCCGCTTAACGTCAGACATCCAAAATGATTCTTCCCATGCACTTTGTGTATATTTATACTTGGCATTTCCTTATTGGAGTAAAGATAAGTTGTTTTGTTTTGTTTAACCAGTGTACAACTCAATGTCTGGAACACTTTGTCTGTACTCTAAATGCTTGTTTAAAAACTAAATTTGAGCTCAATCGCCTTGAATGTTTTGCTTGAACACTCCCAGCTTTCTGGAGACAGGCAATTCTATTATCTATACTTGATGACTTGGCAATACGAAAGGGACATTTTGTGTCTAAAATTTATGAAGCCAAGAATTTGCAATGAAATGATTAATATCTAAATACATAGTTGGATGATGTTATTCAAAGTCAAAATGAGCCCTTGGCATTTCAGCTAATCAAAATACTTTACACATAAGAAAGCTAAGTGACTTACTGTAGGTCACACAACTAACTCATGGCCAAATTGGAACTCCCAGGTCAGAAATCCTGCCCTTGGATGTCAGTGGCTCCTGGCACAGAGCTCTTCCTGAGAGCATCTTATATATTCCAATTTGGGGTTACCCGTCCCATTCTTCATATGCACATTTAAAAATTAAACTTGGTATTATTAACTCCAGTGATATACTTCCACACCAAGTAATACAACTGCTCTTTAAGTTCTCAGACAATTTGAACTCGTTTCTTGTCTCCAGCAGGTCGCTGTGCACTGTTCTTTATGTCTGACCCCTATAGTAAACAAAATTTGGAGAAGAAATGCAAAATTTGAAAATGTGATCAAGTGGCCTTGACTGTAATCTCTTGAAGAAAAAGTAAGATGGTGCTTTTCTACTGGAATGCAAACTACCTTCCAAACATGAAAGCATCTCATGCGAGGATGGTAATAAAAGCCTCTTCTCTGTCTCTCCATACTGCAGAGTGACTATTTCTTAGTGCTTAAAACAACAACCATGTAGCATGCATCCCCCCTCCTTTTGACAACAGCCCTCCTATTTCTTGATGTTTCTTTCTAAGAATCACTTTTCTCATAAGATACAACCTTCATCTTTTAAGGGAATTACTTCATTTTCTTTACATTCTTCAGGGAATTATGTGCCTTCATTGAACACAATACATTAAAAATGTGTCCTCCTGTCCTCTCTCAAAATGATTAGACATGCAAACCAAGACAGGCCAATCCCATGCTCCCATCTTAGACTCTGAAGTTTGAGCCAAGTAGCAGAGACCAGCCACTGTGCTAGTTACTTGATTCCAGCAGAGTACATTGATGAGAGGGATCCTGTGGATTACCGTACTGTGGACATCCCCAGCCTTCTCTATTCTAAGTGTAGTTCTCCAGCCAGTCTGTAGTTTGATGAGCTAGTCAATATCTGCCATTCCATTCCCATTTTGCTTAAGTTCCCTAGTTTTGGTATCTGTTGCTTTCAACCAAACAATCCTAACTGCTACCCTGCTCTAGTCCAGAACCACACCAACCCTGGACTCAGATTTCTGCAGCTTCCCAACTGGTTGCTTGGTCCTCAGTGCCTTAATTCCCTCGGCTGACTTCTGTGTACCCATCTCTGGCAGGCATCACTTGTGATGTGCTCCTTCCTGGGGAAATCCTGGAGGACACAGAAGAGAAGAACCAAGTCATTCTTGGATACTTCTGGAAGGGCTTCCATGAGGAAAGGATAGCTGGGCTGAGATATGAAGCATAAGTAAGAGTTGACGGGGCACTTAGTTTGTATGGGCAGAAGTTGAGATAGGGATGTATGCAAAGACAGAGAAAGCAAGAAAAGTTGTAACTGAAAGTGGATCAGTGCAACAGTGCAGCTCTATGTAACCTGATGGAGAAGATTGTCCTTATTCTGAAGACAAGGGAAACCCTTAAAATCTTTCAGCAGAGCATAAATATCATCTAATCAGCACCTTGAAATGAACAGAAGAGTCAGCTGAGGGTATTGGGTCGATGATGTCCACAGTGGCACTCTGTGGGCCACACTCATGGCTGTCACCTCTGGGTCTGTTGAGGCATCTCTGCTTGTGCATACTCTTCAAGTGGTGGTTTTCCTTGGGCTCTGTCCTCTTCTCTTTCCACTGCATGTATCATTCCTGGGCAATCAAATTCATACCTTCCTTTGCCTTTCCATCTTGATGACTTCCAAATTTGGCTTTACCTGAAGCCCTCCTCAGAAATTCAGACCTTTGCATCTAACTGCCTGCTCTACATTTCTATATGGGATCCACAAATGCCCATAATTTAATGTTACAAAAAATAACTGCATTCTTCCCTGTTTATTCCTGTGTTTCCTTATCACAGTGAAAATCCCAATAGCTACCAAGTTATCCATTTAGGACACTTAGCCTCTTCTTTTATCCACCTTCAGTTTCCTTTAGTGGAAATGCACAAACATTGAATTAACCATCATATCCTATGGTTTCCAGTTCATAAAACATGTATTGAATCTAACATCTCGAATGTCATTGCTTTAGGTAAGGCTGATGCTTTCTGGTTCACATCACTGCACCCACAATCTTGGTAATAGCTCTGTCTCTATCCTCACATCCTTAAAATTTATCCTTATATCAGACCCAAATTTTAGGATTATAAATATGGTTGAAATATTTCAGTCGACACTTATTGTCATAGGGATGTCTAAACGACCTGGCATACATCAAGTATCCCTAGTCTAAACGAAGTCTAAAAGGCCTAGTGATATGGCCAGTATATTCTTCCTCTGCCTATTTTTTTCAGTCCAGTCTCTACCTTCTTTCCCGACGCCCACTGCTCATACCAAATTATTTGGATTTCTCAGCACATCTGAAGCACTCTCACACCTACACTTATGTGTAAATGCTCCTCTCTCTGCTTAGAATGTTTTTTCTCTCCCTTTTTCACCTTTAACCTTCAAATAAGATGTCCTCTTCTTTCTTCTTAGGGTTAGTGCCTTTCCTATAGGCTCTAAATGCAACTTACTTTTACCTTGGACCTCACACATCCCCTAAGATTGTAGCTAATGGCACAGGTCCTCAATGCAGGTTCAAGCTCCTAAAGGCAGGGACTGCCACACTCCCCGTGTACCTCCCACAGCCTCTCTGCATCTTAGGGAATGCTTGGTGAGCCATGAACTGAACATAGAGAGGCAAAAAAATGTACACTGGTCAGTAGTTGTGACATCTTGTGGCTTATGATCTTTTTAAGTGAATCATTGACTATGGCAGCATTCCACTTTAAATGTTTTTTCCATGAAACCTGTAAATTTTTATTCATATGCTCTCATGACATTAGTTCTGCCACATTAAACAATTCTATACTATTTGGATATTTCCACTCACATGTCTAGGGATGATGCAGCTAAGGAAAAAACTGCAGATGAGAACAGTCGAGTCTATGCTGATTGCTCACTGCATCTGCTTGAGCATCCCTCCCCCAAAGCTGGTTTCTTAAATACAAAAGTGCCGATTTTTTATGAAACGTTAATAAAACAATGGGTTTTCTTAAGCAAACAAAAAGTGAATTTTGTTGTCCTAGAAATATTCTAATATAAGCCAAAGTATGCATGATTCAAACAAAAGAGATTTTCTGCATTTTTTACTTACGTGTTACATGTTTTACAACATAGCTAATTTGAAGTACATTCTTTTTGCTACTAAACCATGTTTCAGTAAATTGCTTCAAAAATAACAGATTAACTTTTGCTGTATTCACGTCACACAGTTATCAGATGAAAGTGATTTGTAAACTTTGCAGAACTGTATACATATCAAGTACTTTCATAGCACTAGCAATCAATTATTAATTGCTGAGTATCTACTATATATGAGTTAACAAGTTAAATATAAATACAAAGATTTAAAAGTCCTGGTCTCTGTCCTTCAAGAATTTGAAGATGATTTGGGAGAAACCAATCAGAGAAATGATAAATTATCAGCAAAATGCAATACTTACTGGACCCAGGAGGTGGTCTAGCCATGCCAGAAATGTTCAGAAGATGGAAGTATCAGTTATGAATGCTTTTATAAGGAAGTAAAATTAGAACTCCTGCTCTTTAATAGTAAATGGAATACAGAAAGTATTTTTCTTTCAGATTTATTTAGCATCGGGAATTCTAAGATATCCCCCCAAATTCCTGCCCTCTGATGTCTGCACCCTGCATACTCTCCTGACCTTGAGTTTGGGAGGAGCTTTGATTAGGAAAGAATGCTGCTCCCATGATTAGATTCTGTTATAAGGCAAAGGTGAAGGGATTTTGCAAACATTAAGGTCCCCAAATCACTTGGGAACATAATCAAATGGGAGATTATCCAGAGTGGGAATAACCCAATCAGGTGAAAGCACTTGAAAGAGGGACTGGCCCCTCCCTCAAGAGAAAGATGCTTTTCTGCTGCTCTTTGTTCCCTGAGCTGTTCAGAGACAGGTGAGAATAAGCTGCTGTCAGTCAAAGCCTGAGAGGCATGAGTGTTCTCAGCTAGGAGATGGCCTGGAGGAGGCGCTGGGCAATATGATGCAGATTTGTCAGCACACCTGAAAGTCACAAATGCCACCTCTGGAAGGGACTGCTGCATTCACATTACAGTTCTCTCAGTTTACCCCTGAGGCTCATGATGGTACAGAGTCAAGGCCATGGACTGTGATTATTGTAGTCCAATTCTGTGGTATCTTATTAAAGCTCCAAAGAGCATGATGAGACCTTACCCAGTTATCCCTGCTTATATCACACTGGTGGTTGTTTTTTCATGATAAATTAGTAATAACTTTCAGGCACATTTGGCAAGCCGAAGACAAATGGATTTTTTACAATGCATTGAATAAACATCTTTTGCTTGAATATCTCCTATACTTCACTGGCTTCAGTACAGGAGAAGTTTATTGATGTATGTACTGCAAGCTATGTTTGAGTGATTGCTTCCTATTTTATGCCATGCTACATTACATTGTGTTCCTTTTCTGCTTCCATAGCCCAAAGACTTATTGGAATCAGTTATTTCAGACTCATAAAATATACATGACTTAGGGGAAAAAAAAGATTATTGTACTAAGAATTCCACCAGTCTTTTGATGCTGCATCCTTGATTATTTGTTGAAATTCAGTTCATTTTTCTATCATTATCCCAAGTGCATGTTAAGTCCTACCGTAGAGTATAAATGTACAATCTGCTCAGCGAGGCGGTTTGTAATAAGCTAGCATGAAACAACATTTTCAGTGCTATGGTTTGTTGACTTTTTTTTTTTTTAAAGAAACTAGCACCCATAAAGCAGAAAGTTTGTTTGAAAGTGTGAATTTTAAGATGAGCCTTCTCCTAAAGCAATTCCATCTAAAGTTTAATTAAGTTGTCCTGTCTTTGTTAATAAACCATCTACATTCCACAGAGCAGACATTTATAACAGGAAAATTTATTGCACTGGTGAAGCAGCAGGGTTGGGGGAAAATGCACAGAAAGCAGAGGCTGGAATTGTTGTCTGGGATGCGTTCCATCTGCGCTTCCAGGTCCTCCCTCCACCCTTGCCACTTCGTGGTGTGCTAGAGACCTGCGAACATGGTCTGCGTGGATGGGCTCCTTTGTCCTCTGCAGGAGATTGCGGGGGAGAAGATTTATATGCTCAGCTCCCTTCCTGCAGGTGACTGCAGGTGCTACCTTCCTTCTTTAAGGACCACAGCTCTTGTCAGGGGATCTGTCCCACATGGCACCCTCTTTAGAGTGTGGTGCCCACTACAGGGCAGCAGTAGCTTCTCACCCGGGGTCCTGCTCCATCCTTATTGTTTTTCCTAAACGCCGGCCACATCATTGTACATGACTCCTTTCTTAAACTCCCCTCGATATCAAATTTGAATGTGCCAGTTGTGTTCTGCAGGGACCCACAATTGAACAGTTGGGAACTTGAGTGTGTCACTGATTTTCATGGTTCATGTGTCCTCTTTTTCCTCTTCTAAAACTAAGGGGGAAATATTCCTGCTTAACTTGCCTCATGATCCTCTTAGCATATAATATGTGAAAATACGTGCTTAAATGCTTTAAAAATTTAATATATTCACTTAATACATGCACACTGAAGTCTTAGTTTATGGAAGACACTAGAAAGTCACTATGGGAGAATATAAAAATGGATTAGGCATCATCTTCACAAACTGATCACTATAATAGGAAGACTGCAGTAAAAACCAGAGCTGAGACTAACACGACGATGTGTGAGTTCCATCAGAAGGTGCTGTTTGACTTAGATGTCAAAGATGCATGGGATTTGCTGCAGAAATGGACTTGCTAATCCAGGAGAGAGTCAGGAGCAGGATCAGGGACTGTGATAAAGCCTGCAGTCACCTACCAATCTCCAAGCATTCAAGGCACTTACCTATATGACAAGTTTCAAAGTGTGAGCCACTTTCCTAATTAACCTTCTCTGTGGCTGTAGCTTACATGTTGGCTCTCCAAGTGTGGTCCTGGCAGCATCAGCATTGTCTGGGAACTTGTTAGCAACCCCCCACAGAAGATCCCGAGGAGGACTCAGGGAATCTCATTTAGCCCTCCTTCTGCCTAAACTCCATCTGTGGCTGAAGTCAACCCATCCTGGCTCTCTGTGCTTTAATTTCACACACAATATGGGGAACTTGGTTACCTTTTCTCTAGCAGCTTTTCCAATTTGGATACCCCAGTTTGGAGGTAGCCCCACATGTTTTTTTTTGTTTTGTACACAATACTGACGAGGTATTGAAGACAGGGATCTGGACTTAGAAGACCAGGTGCAAATGTAATGTGCTACTTCCTTGTCCTGTGACCCTAGACAAGCCTCATCACCTCACTTGGCTTCAGCTTCATTCTCTAAACAGGGAATACAACCTTCCACCTGCAGTGCCCTGGAGAGGATAGCATAAGAACTACTGCTGCAGGTGTGAGAGCAAGAGATTGCTTCTTCTTAGTGGAGTTCTACTCACTGTTGTAGCCTCAGTGCACAGGCTGCATCTCACAGACTTTCTCTCCAGCTGCCCAGTTGGGTTCGATTTTTCTATTTCACATTGTTATAGTCTTGCCTGGATTGTCCCATCACCTGATGGTTATTATTTGCTCAATGTCTATCTCACCTATTAGACAATAGATCCCATGATGGGAGACAACATGGCTTTTTTTTAATCCATTAGATATTTGGTGACTACAACATAGCATACACTCAGTAAATATTTCTTGAATGAATGCGCAAGAATCAATTGAAAACAATTACCATGATTTCTATATAATCATGCAAATAGGAACCAAAGGACTATAACAAAATATTTCCTGAGCCCTTAGAAACAAACAATTCCAAACAGCAGGAATGAATGAGGCAGTGAGCCACGCCACTTTCTTCATGGGATTTTTCACCAATAAAACATGAAGGCGAGCCCCTTAGCCTTTAAATATAGCCCCAGCCAGCCAAGCTCTCTGCCATAATTTAACCATATTTTTCTGCACTTTTCCCTAAAGTTTGAAGCCCCATGTCACCTGGGGCACTTTGCTGGCCCTGACTGTAACTCTGGCATCACTGTACCTGTTTTGCCACCTGCCCCATGCCAGCTTACTGCTTCTCTGGTCCTAAATCCTGAGGCTGCCTTGGTTTGGATCTTTCCGTTTTATCCTGAGCTGGTCTAAAACATTTTCTCTCTCCCCTTAGAATCATCTGGAGATCTTCTCAAATACTATACTGCTGGGCCCAGCCCTGTTTCTGATCCAGGAGGTCTGGTGTAGTGTCCCAGAGTTTGCACAGAAGCTGCACACCGACTGACCTACTGAACTAACGAGCTACCCTGTGCTGAGAGTGATAAACTGAAGCCAGGGCCATGGCTCCATGGCTTTGAGCCAGTCGTGGTGTTGGCCCCATGGCCATCATCCCCCCTACAGAGCTGTCACACGGAGTGCTGATCCCCCTCTGTAAAAAACTCAAGGCATGTGTCATCTTCAGGAGGTTCACTGGGAGGCTCTGTGTTGTCACAGGTGGTGCCCAGTTGTCTTCACGCCTGCATCAGTGTTTACTCACCCACCGTGGCTGCCTAGAAGGGGAGAAGGAGCTTGCCGTCTGCAGGATGCGAAGCCCTCCGTGGAGGCTGCAAGCTCGTGGTTGCTTCTCACAGAATAGGGGCTATCACCACTTAGTTTATCCTCCATCAGTCTCCTAACTGGTCAGCTTAAAAGTTAAGGCAAACATCACGGTGCTGTCAGAACCCCCTCCTTCCTCCCACCCGACCACACCAGGCTGATACCTTCGAAACACAGTCTTGGCTTTGGGGAATTGTGAGCAGGAGAAAAGAAGTTTCCAATCACCATCAGATTCCTGGGGCCTCTGGACTTTCAAAAGCTAAGAATCACCTGACTAGAATACGGATTCCGCTTCCGCCTGTGACACCTTTCTCCTTGGGCACGTCCACCCGATGAGCTGCTGCACCAGTGCAGGTCAGGTGGGCCTGGATTTGAAATGGGCTCTCCATTTAACACTTGAGTGAGCTTGACTGATTTACTATTCCTTCCAAGGCTAAGTTTCTCATCTATAAAATGGAGAGAGCAATATCAAGCTCATAGTGTGTGTATTAGTTTGGGTTTTCCAGAGAGAACCAATAGGATATACACAGAGAGAGAGAGAGAGACAGAGAGAGAGAGAGAGAGAGAGAGAGATGAGAGAGGATTTATTAGAGGAACTGGCTCATGTGCCTGTGGAGAAATAGAGAAGCCAGCAGTGTGGCTCAGTCCAAGTCTGAAGCCTCCAAACCACAGAAGCCCATGGGGTGACTCTCAGTACAAGGCCAAAGGCCCAAAATCCACAAGGGGGCCACTGGTGAAAGTGTCAGAGTCCAAAGGCTGGAGAACCAGCAGTTCTCATATCCACAGGCAGGAGAAGAAAGGATGCCCAACTCCAGAAGAGTGAGACAGAGAGAAAAAGCAAATTCGCCTTTCCTCTGTCCTGTCCAGGCCTCAGCCCTTCGGACGGTGGCCACCTGCATTGTAAGGGCAGGTCTTCCCCACTCATCCACTGATCCAAATGCTAATCTCTTCTAGAAACACCCTCACAGACACACCCAGAAACAATGCTTTACCAGCTCTCTGGGTACCCCTTACTCCACAGTCAAGGTGACACCTGAAAATAACCGTCACAGGGCAGGGGTGAGGAACAAGTGATAGAGAGGGCCTAGGAAAAATTCCTCATCGTCACCTCCCCTCTTCTTCAAACTTGGTCGACCAATGTGTAGGCGTAATCTAAATTGGTCAAAACATTTTCAAATACATTTTCACATGCTGCAAACATCTGACTCTGACAGAGCCAGTCAACCATTGGTTCATTTATCCACCTGTTCATCTCCTACGGATCCACCCATCCTTTCCACTCTCTCAAAATTGTGGTCTAGCATCGACCATGCACCTGAGGCCTTCAGGACAGAGAAGGACTTAGAAATTCTCCTACTCCACCCCTGCCATTAAGAGCCCCCATTCCCTTCACAGTTCCCCTCCACCCTCCACTCTTGACTCCTAGAATTTATCTTGTCTTTCTCTGTACTCAGCAATTTAGATCTCAAATGCAAACAATTTATCATAATCACCTTTTTAAGACTTTTATTGCGAAGGAATCTCTTTCTTCCCTACTAGAATCCAATAATGTGGAATATACTGAAAAGCAAATGTACTTCACAGGGCCTGGTTTTCCGAAGCCTTGCAGTTTCAAATATCAACCTTGCAGAGAACTGGATTTTCCTCAGGCTATAAGTCTCTGGTGTAAGATAAAGATTTGTGGCACAGCAAGGTTGCTGGCTCAAGGACAGACTAGTTACTGATTGTTATGTAAAGATACTGAGAAATTGCTGTAAAGGAATGTTTGCTAAGATAAAGCTTTTGTTAATGGATCACTTAATTGCCTTACTGGAATGTCATCTGATTTGTTTCACTGAGAGTTGCCAGCCTATATTGTTAAACTATAACCCCACCTATCTTCTTTTTCTGTAACTTCCTGGTCTGGAAAATAAATGCAGGAAGAGAACCCAATTCAGGGTTAATTTCCCAAGGAAGGGGTTTCTCTCGCTTGAGCATTCCCAGGGAAGTAAACCACTTTGGGGTCTCTCACTGCTCAAAAGAGGTGGGCTTTGAGTAATCCTTTGCATCTCTGCCACCCAGGGGAAGTGGGGTGACAAATCCGTGGGGGGCAAAGCAACACAATAATCTCAATCTCTCTTTTTCTTTCCTTGTCCCCCACCCCCCACAGCATCTAGCAGAGTGCTCTGGATTTAATAGGTCCTCAATTTCTGTTATTATGTTGATTAGAAAACCAAGAAATGGAATTGTCTTTCTGGCCTAAAGAAAATGACAATCAGATTGAAAAAGTGTAAGTATGAACTCTCTCTAGTTGGTTTTTCCTCTTTTCTATGTCTTCTTTGCAATTATTGCCTATAATCCATTTTTTAAATCTCTATTTATGGTATAGCTTAGCTCTATTTTACATATGAAGTGTTGCATTTTCCTTTAAAAAAAATGTATATTTAAAATAAATGCCTAGAGGTGGATCCAGAAGGTGCAAAGATTATTTACGACATCAAACCTTAAAATTGGAGCAGTTTTAAGAAACCCATATCTGCAGTTTTTCCCTCCCCCTGTGTTCATTAAAGTCCTGAAATGCAGTGGGCAGACTGTCTGTTTACTTTATTAAGTGCTTATTTGACATGTAAATGGAAGATTGATAACAAAAGATAGTTTGGGGAGCCCTAGGTTTTATTTGATTACAACTAACAAATGTTAACTTTGTATGGATTAGAAAGAGTTAACTCTTGTGCTTTTGGGGACCAAGTTTCTGATGGGAAATTTCTCTAGGGAAGGAAGTTCTGGGAGCAGCCACATTTCTGCTGTGTCTATGGTAAGCGGTCACCTCAGGTCCGTGGTTTTTTTCTCCCGAGGGTGGGCACAGCAGATGCCAGTTACATCAAGACAGACCCCACATTTTACATCCCTCAACTCCCACCCAATGAGCCACCCAGCAGAAATATGTGCAGTTTCTGAACAGCACCAGGAATTTGCACATATGGTTTTGACGTCCTAAAATATTTTTGTCTCTTTTATTTCACTATATTCTACTTGGTCTTAAAGATATTTTGGAGAAGCCCTTCCCTTCAGGAAGTCTGTTCAGCACCTACCTCCCACCCCAGCCTTCCTCAGTCTCCCCATCTTTCATAGCTCTTCTCACACTCTACCGTGTCTGTGTTTAGATTTACGTCCGTCCAACTGGACTGTGAACTCTATGCAGCCAGAGAGTGTGACTCTGTCATCATTACATCCCTGGAAAATAATTATTTTGTATTTTTTAATTGTGTAAAGTACATATAACATAAAATTTGCCATCTTCACCATTTTTAGCAGGGGTAAGTACAGTCACCTTGTCGTGCAACCCATCTTCAGAATTTTTTTATCTTGCAAAACTGAAACTCTGCACGCATTAAACAACGCTCCATTCTCCCTCCACCATCCCGTGAACCATCATCCTGTTTTCTGTCTTTATGTCTGACTACTCTGAGTACTTCATATAAGTGGAATCATGTGCAATATTTGTCTTTTTGTGACTGGCTTATTACACAACATAATATCCTCAAGTTTCATCCACGTTGTAATATGTTAGAATTTTATTCCTTTTGAAGACTGAATGTCCATTGTATGTAAATAACACATTCTGTTTGTCCATTTATCAGTCAATGAACACTTAAGTCACTCAATTTTTCGACTGGTATGAAGAATGCTGCAATGAACATGGGTGTAAAAATATCTCTTCAAAACCTTGTTTTCAATTCTTTGGGATATATACCCAGAGATGGAATCTCTTGATTACACGGTAATTCTACTTGTAATTTTTTGAGAACCACCTTCCTGTTTTCCAGTGGCTGCAGGATTTATGCTGCAGCACTGACAGTGCACGAGCATTCCACTTTCTCCATGGCATTGCCAACATTTGTTATTTTCTGTTCTTTTCCTTTTTTTTTTGATAGTCACTAACCTAATGGGTATAAGGTTGTATCTCTGGCAAATTTTTAACGAATGATGAATGTAGATGGATTTCAAATTCACATCTGGCCATAATCAAGTGGCCATTGTTAGCATGAATGGAGGAGACCAAAATATTTGTCCAAAAACAGGTTTTCATTATCCTCAGTGGCTTTCACACTTGGTACATTTGAGAGATCCAAGTTGTCGTGAATTCTAAGAAATCTTTGGTGATGCATGGCCTTCCAATAACTGAAATAGCAAGGCAGGAGTGGAGGGTTTCTCAGCTGCCCCATTCATGGTCCTACAAATCTCCCCTCTCACCTGCCATTTCATCATAACCTCAGGGCTCTGCCTGCAAGTCCCTGCACACTGATTCCATGCAGTGATGTACTTAGCTAGAACGTGAAAGTTAGGATCACACCAGAGCAATCAGAATTCATGCTCCACTCCCCTTATCTTAAAAATATCATCTCTCAGTATTGTATTTGTCCCCAAAACTACTGCCCAACCTCTCTCCTTCCCCACATTCAGCTTTTTGTATGATTAATGACGGTTAACCCAAGTAGAGTTTACCCCAGGCTAGGCAGTGTCTCAAGAACATTGCACATATTAACTGACACATGGCTTACAAAAATCTATGAAATAGGTTATCATCATCATCATCATTACTGTTATTTTTCAGATCAGGAAACTGGGACACAGAAAGGTTAAGTAACTTGCTCAAGGTCACACAGTTAAAAACCAGCAAAGCCACAGTTAAAACACAGGCAGCCTGGTTTAGGAGTTGGTTCTCTTAACCACTGCACTCTAATGGTAAAATTCTCTGACTCTATTTCATTCACGCTCTTCTATTTTTTACCAAAATTCTTGAAAAAATAGTTTTCATTTTCTCACCTCTGTTTACTCTTCATGCTGTCATGATATAGCCATGGTCTCGACTTTATCCTCTATGCTGCTTAATCCAGTGGGCCCCCCAGTAGCACCCTGGGCCTCACCACCCACATTTCTCACGGTTAACTCACACTCAACATGCCAGAAATTGAGAGTGCCATTTTTTCACTAAGCCCCCAGGTGTACAGAAACTTCATAATCCAGAGCCTCACCCTAAGTCACATGGCTGGCTGTCTTGTGTAGGTTGCATCCGAAGACTATTGGGAGTAGCTGCCACCTCCCTCCCCTAAATAAAGCCAATCCTGTCAGGTGTGGTATATATTACCTCCAAGAAGCCAAGGACAAAGGCACAGCTATCTTTGGATAAAGCCAAAGATTTTACTCTACAGAGAATGTTGCAGAAGCCTATAGATATAGAGTTCAAGGAACATTTGACACAGCCTGGAGAATGTAAAAAGGTGGCCATAGTATTTTATCCAGTGACAGGCAGACTGAGATTTGAATTGCCACTCAGCCAGTTACTAGCTGCCAAATTCTAGACTGGCCACTTAATTTCGCTGAACCTCAGTTTCCTCATCTATGAAATGGGGAAATTTCATATTGGCATATTGGGGGTTTAATTTAGAAATGGATTTTTAAGCATCTCACCTTAGTCCCTAGCATAAAGTAACAGGAGAGATCTTTTTTCTTAAACACACACACACACACACACACACACAGAATACACACACATCTATACTTTAGAAAAATTCACTCTCCAGTGCTGTGTTAGTGATTTCAACAGCTATGAGTCAAAATGATCACAAGGGTGTGGTTTCCATGGCAACTGCCATGGTAACAGAGGAGGAAGGAAGAGAACAGGGGAATCTGACTTCGTGTCCACTCTCCGCCCCTAGAGCTATAACCAAGGGTCATTCCAAGCCCTTCTCCAGAAACATGATATGCTCGCTTCATTGCAGTGGTTCTTGGGGGTCAGTGCTGGGCCACCAGTGAAGACTTTGGAAGGCTCCAGTTTCCCGTGCCTGTGCTCTCACTGAAGAAAACCACCAGTGAAGCGGATCACTTTAGGAGGTGATGGTTTTATCACTGAATCACTGAGTCTGACTGATGGGCTACCAAAAACGCTGAAGGAGGGTTAGAGGGCTTGCACGGCTTCTCTGATGAGATGGAGATAGAATCCAATTTCTTTTTAAGGCTCTCTCCCATCCTGAGTTAAGAAAAAATATTTTCAGGCATATATGTATGCCAATAGTAGGGTAAATTCAATAGGCTAGATAAAGAAAGAACAATTATTTCTCACAAGTCAAGTATTCATGGAGTAGGCACAAAATAAAACTCTTTGACTAAGTGCTGTGGATTCATAGTAAAAAACAGTTGTAAAAGTATTTTAAATCTAGAAAGGAAGATAGGATATTATGCAGCTCAGAAGAGTATCTGTATGTGACAACCATCACCAAAGCATTGACTATGTTGAGAAAGGCTTACCATCAGCTGCGAGAAGGCACAGACCTTCCAGTGTTATGTCTGAAGACTTTCATGATCTGGCCTCTGCCTGCTGTCCTTGAGGGCTAAATGCTTTTTCTCACATCCCTGCCTTTGCACATGGTATTCATACTTGTTCTTATTGAAACATAATTGATAGTACATATCTGTGGGGTACTGCATTGAATATCCGTACCTGCGTGTAGTGTGTGATGCTCAAATAAGGATAATTAGTACATTACACAATGTAATCATTTTTTGTGGCCCTTTACTAGTTTCTGGCTAACTCCTCCTCCCCCTCTCCCTTTCCTACCTCTAGTGGTCTTAGTTCTGTTCTCTCCTTTTGAAAGTTTGATGAATTATTGTAATTGCTGTATTTTTCTTTCTTTTATTTATTTATTTTTTAGGTCGTACGTATGAGTGAGGACATGTGGTATTTCTCTATCTGTGCCTGACTTATTTCATTTAACATGATTTTCTCTAAGTTCATCTATGTTGCTGCAAATGGCAGAATTTCATATTTTTTTTTACTGCAAATTAATATTCCATTGTGTATATATGCCACATTTGCCTTATCTAGTCATATGTCAATAGACATTTAGGGTGGTTCCAACTCTTGGCTATTGTAAATAGAGCTGTGGAAAACATGGGAGTGCAGGTATCCCTTCAACATGGTCATTTTGTAGGTCTATCTGTAGTTGTTTGAGAAAACTTCATACTATTTTCCATAATGGCTGAACTAATTTACAGTCCCACCAATAGTGTAGGAGGGTTTCTCCTTTCTCCACATGATACCTCAATGTAGTTTTGATTTGCATTTCCCTGATGCTAAGTGATATTGAGCATTTTTTTGTGTGTCTGTTGTCCGTTTATATATCTTGCTTTGAGAAATGCCTATTCAGCTCCTTTGCCTATTTTTTAATTGGGTTACTTGTTTTTGTTACTGTTAAGTTTCAATTCCTTGTATATTCTGGATATTAATCCCTTGTCATATCCATAGTTTGCAAATATTTTCTCCCATTCTGTAGATTATTTTTTCAATCCGTTAATTGTTTCTTTTGTTATGCAGATGCTTTTTAATTTGATATAATCTCATTTGTTTATTTTTTGTTTTGTTGCCTGTGATTTTGGGATCTTATTAAGTCTTTGCCTGTCACTTTGCCCCCCACGGATTTGTCACCCAACTTCCCCTCGGTGATGGAGCTGCAAAGGATTACTCAAGCCCATCTCTTCTGAGCAGTGAGAGGCCCCATAACAGTTAACTTCCCTTGGGAATGCTCAAAAGAGAGTAATTCAAGAAGAATATGCGTCAAATAAGTATTTATTGGATGAACAATACTATTTACTTTTTTTTGTTTTTGTGACCAGTGAGGGGATCGGAACCCTTGGCTTGGTGTCACCTGCACTGCGCTCAGCCAGTGAGCGTACCAGCCATCCCTATATAGGATCCGAACCTGCGGCCTTGGTGCTCCCAGCGCCGCTGTGCTCCCGAGTGAGCCATGGGTTCAGCCCCGAACAATACTATTTAATCTAAGAGATACATTTTGCAAAGATGATACATATTAAAATATATTGTACTTTGGTTGTGCTTTCATTGTATTAGTTTCCTACAGCCACCATACAAAGTACTACCAACTGGGAAGCTTAAAACAACAGGAATTTCTTCTCTCACTGTGCCAGAGGCTGGAAGTCTGGAAGCAAGGTGATGGCTGGGCCAGGCCCCCTTAGAAGCCAGCTGCTAGGGAATCTTCTCCCTTGTCTTTCAGCTTCTGGAAGCCTCAGGCTTTTCTTAGCTTGTGGATGCATCAGTCAAATCCATCGTTACCTGGCTGTCTTCTCCCTGTGTCTCCACATTGTCTTCTCCGTCGTGCCTATGTCCAAATTTCCCTGTTCTTTTAAGGACGTTGTTTATATTGAATCAGGGGCCCACCCTACTCCAGTATGACTTCACTTTTACTTAACTAATTACATCTGTGATATGACCCTATTTCCAAACAAAGTCACGTTCTTCAGTACCAGAGGGTTAGGTCTTCCACACATATTTTGGGGGAACACAATTCAGCCTGTCCTCTTGCAGGGACAGGGTGACTTGTACTTGCTGAAAGTGTCTATATAACTTGAAGCTTTAATGCACTAGGATTAGAGTAATTTTATTTTGTTAATGCAAATTCATCCATTTGTTTGTCCTTTGTCTCTCTTTAAGTGTATTTGAAAGTCAAGGTTGCAACAAGAGCTGTGGGCAGAGTCCGGTTCCCATGGCCCCCCAGTCCTCAGATGGGCGGCCTCTTGGTAGCGATGACCAGACACACGGGCAGCCGTGCGCACGCGCAGCCATGCGGCTTTGCAGGCAAGTGGGAGAGGCAGGAATAGCTTCCAAGCATATGGAAGGCAGGGGATGCAGGGGCGCGCTGGGAGCCAGGACACAGTGAAGAGTTTTGCAGGGCTCGGGCGTGCAGGGGAAGGGATGAAAATAACCAGCAAATCTCTTCTCTGCAGAGACCACCAGTGAAGAGGATAGACAGGCAAGTGATGGAGTGAACAGGACACGGATCTGGGCTTGCAAACCGGACAGGCTGAGGCTCCAGATGGCAAGAAAAGAAGAAAAGAAACCATGAACAACAACAACAGTTTTATTCAGTTTGAACATTTATAAAGTTTTCTTTAATTATTACTCCCTTCTGGGATGCCAGCTGCACAGAGAGTTGAGGGGCAGACTCAGCAGGGGGCTGGCTATGCCAGAAGCTGGTGGCAGAGCAGATTCTCAGCTCAGCCAGCTCTGGATGTAGGTGAGGAAGAAGCTCTTGATTGTGTTTTCTAAGGGGCCCTGGTGACAGGCTGTCAGAACGTGTGGCCTGGGTTTCTCTCCCTTAAGGTACCAGTGCTTTGAGTTGCAGTGAACAGACAGCTGGTCTGGGAGAGGCGCATCTCATTCCTTGGTCAGTGGCCCCCTTTGGAGCAGCTTCTGGGAGGGCAGCCTGGCAGGAGCATCCACACTGTTCACCAGGAGCCAGAATGTGCATCACACAGAGGAGACCAGGTGTGCTGCAGGGAAGTGCAGGGAAGGCAAGCGTGGATGTTTTCAAACTATTCTTCTGCAAAGACAAACTCCCAGGAAATGTCAGCTCCTTCACCTGGAGTTCAGTGTGTGTGTTTGAAATGTAGGAAGCATGCCATGCAGGAGGTGCTGGGAATGGAGGCTTTGGAATCTAGCCTGAGCCTTGCAGAGTTCTGCTGTGAACCCAGGAAAGCTGCTGCAGCCTGCGGGGTCGTGCACCTGGTCTTCTCATGTGACCAGTAGGCTCTCTTCCTTCTCTGCAGAGGGAGGTCTGAGCTGTGCACATGCGAAGGACATGGTTGCCATCGCACACATGGAAAGCACCTTTCCCACCACCTAGTGACATGTCTCCTGACAGCCTGGACTTCTTCCGGTTGAGAGAAAGGCAAGTCACATTCACAGGCTTGGATGCCAGCAAGTTCTAAACCAGGAACGAGAGCTCCTTTTTCTCTTCTAGCTCTCCAGGAAATGCAGTCATGGTGTATGATTCCCAAAGGGAGGGGAAATAACCAGCTTCATCTCTGAAAAGGAAGAGTCACTAGTCCATTAGCTGAGTTGTACACCAAGCCTGTTTTTTTTGTTGTTGTTGATGTTGTTTTGTTTTGTTTTTGTTTTTTGGTCTGCCCTAATTTGTTCAGACCCTGGACTTCTAGCCCCCACTTATTATTTAGTGTAAATTTAGGAATTTGTATTGAATCACTCTTTTCTTTTTTTCTTTATTTTTTTAAAAGCAAATTACATTGAATGTGGAAACAGTTCACATTTGAATCTACCATCTTGCTGTTTTTTTATCACATCGGTTTTTTATTAAGTGTTTCGTATTTCATCCCCTCTTTTAGATCACTTGAGCAACAAATTTTATAAATCTATTTTATCTTAAACAATGAGATACTATTTTTACTTCATCTGACATGAATCGACTGCTGCAGGGGCAGCGTGAGGCTTTAGAAACATAACTGAGCTGCATGTCAGGAGATTTAGTCATAAATTCTTGTTCTCCTGTGGGTGATTATGTGACCTGGCTCCATAGCTTGTCGTCTCTGTGTCTGTGTCACCCCAACTTTAACACAGAGTCTCAAGTACAAAGTTGCTTTGATGACCAAATATATACACAGATGTAAACACAAGTCTTCGACTTGATTAAAATGCTACATGACATAAAAATAGATGTGCAGATTTATTGACACATAGGTATATGTTCATCTGCAGGGGTACACATCTCTTTTGCTGCAGAATGTTCTTCTGTGATATAAAATCATTTTAGAATTTCAATAATTATACTTTGATTTAATGGTGTGTTCTTATCTGAAAGACCAAAAATTTCAGTATCTCTGGAAATTATTTTCTATGTTCCTACAGAACATTCCTATTTCTCCCCTGCATGCCCCACTGCATAAAGAGGTGTCAGTATACCCTGAGCTCTTTGAGTATATGGGCTAGTCTTGGCCCACTCTGTTTCCCTGTTTCCTTAAACAGGGTCTGTCACACAGTAAGAACTCAGTGATTATTTGTTGTACTGTCACACCAAATACAATGAGACCCGGGTACCCCTGGTGCACACTAAACAAGCCTGTGGAAGTGAAGTTGATGCTGTAAGTCAATGACCCCCAGGAAACAGAGATAGTACAGAATCAGCACAGCAGCTTCCAAGGGCAGGGCCTGAGATCCAGGAATCTCAACCAGGCCGAGGTGGTAGAGTGACCAGCTGCGGGTAAATGTTGGCTGAGTGGCAGAGTGGGAGCCCGGAGGAGAGGCAGGGTGGCCCACCGGATGGGTCTTTGACTGGAAGCCATTCTGCCTCCAATGATAGTATGGGTGATTTTGGTTGGATCTCTTGGTTCATCAAGAAAGACATTCCAGGTGGAGAGAATGCCCAGAGAAAATTCAAGAAAGATCATTTCTCATTAGGTGATAAGGAGGTCAGTGTGCAAGAGTAAAAATTGCTTGACAAGAGGAAGTCCATCAGCTTCCAGCAGTATCTTCTCCTCTGACCAGTGAGGACCACTCCAGGCTGCAGCTGTGACTCAGCACAGCTCCACAGAGGTTGTCCCTGACGTTCCTGGGAAGCGTGAACAAAAACCACCACCTTAGCAGTGGCTTATTTTCTCTTTCAACTAAAAAAAAAAAAAACTTAGTGAGATTTCAAGAAAGTCAGTGTAAATGACAAAAAAAAAAAAAAAAAAAAAAAAAAGGGGATGTTATTACACTGAAGGCTGCAGCAGCCTCTGGATTGACCGGGTGCTCTTATGTGCAGAGTGGTAAAACCCATGCCCTGAGCGTTTCAATCATGTGGTTCTGTAGAGAAAACAGAGAAATGCTGACACCACAGCTGGACTCTGTGAACCTGAAATTGAACGGGATACAACTACTGGCCCTCCTGGATGGCAAGCAGGTCAGCTCCGTTTATTTCAAAGCAACGGGAGTGTGGTCTCTGAGCCCAGGTGCCTCTTGTCCCTCACCCTCTCTGAGGTCCCAAGCCCTGTTGACCACGGAGCCTCCGTGGTTGGCTCCCTTTGGCTCTTCCCTCAGGTCAGCAGGGTTGCAGGCCCAGAGGTCTGTTGCTCAGAGTGCCCTCTCAGGATTACGTCAAACAATCTGGAATCCCATCAGATTAAAGTCCCCAGAAATGATGAATGTGTTCTCCAGGCCAACATGTGGGTGATTCAGCTGTTTGCCTATCAGCCATGGACTGATGGAAGGTCGGAACCCCATGCCTTCTCTTTACACAACTGGAAACAGAGGACTTAAAGGAAAGGATACACCAGAATGACAAGAACAGGAGGCAAGGCAGGGTCTTGAAGCCTGGCATTCTGGCTCCCACTCCAGAGGCTTCAGCTCCAGAATTGCTTCCATGCACTGAGCATAGTGTGCTCACTGGCAAGGACACAGCATCTCAGGAAGGGCTTCCAAGCATTACAACTAATTAAAGGTTCACATGAGGCTGGGTGGTTGGCATTGAGCTGCTAATGCTTCTGGCATTTGTCCAGATTAAAAATAATTCACCATTCATTGTATCAGAGATCGTCCTTGTGTTCCCTGTTCTCTAAAGTGATTTAGGTTCTGCTGTCCCTTTTGATAGACTAGTAGTGTTTTGGTCCAAAGTGAGACTCGGCAGCTAAGGCAATGGAAACAGATTAGAATCGAGAGGCAGTTTCTCTTTTGGATTCTTTCTCCTCCTCTTTTCCTCTCTTATTTTCTTTCTTTCCTTCAGTTTGTTACAATTAGAGGAACCGAGGTTCTTCTGAAACTACCCTGTGGAGATATAGGTATGACCATAAGACTCATTCATTAATTCCGTTTGGCATCAGCTACTCTTTCAATCTCTAAGTCAATAAACACATCCTAAGCACTAACTATGCATAGAGTATTGTTCTAAGCAATGTAGATACAAAGGGAACAAAGGGCCTGAGACTGGGTAATTTATAAAGAAAAAAATGTTTAACAGTTCTGGAGGCTGGGAAGTCCAAAATTAACGGGCTGCATCTGGTGAGGGTCTCCCTGCTGTGTCATGATGACATGAAGGAGACATCACATAGAGGGAGAGCAAGAGTGTGCATGTCAGCTCAGGTGTCTCTTCCTTTATTCATAAAGCCACCAGTTCCATCAGGGGGCCCCACCCTGATGACCTTCTCTAACCCGAATTTCTTCTCAAAAGCCTAACCCCCAATCAAAACATGAATGGGAGGAGTAGGTTTCCAATGCATGAAATTTCAAGGACACATTGAAACAGTAGCCATACCATTTGTAGAATACCTGTGATGTGCCCTACCCTGAGTAAGTGGCTTTCTCCAGATCGTCTCTAATCCTTGTGCACACCAGAGAAGCGTGTTACTGTTATTCTCATTGCAGAGGCGAAGACACTAAATCTCACAAAGTTAAGAGAATGAAGACAACACAGGTAGGGGGCTCGATCCCAAGTCTTGGTGGCTTTTATGGTCATGCCATTGCATCTCTGGGTCACTGGTGCCACCCAAGCAGTGACAGAGGGGAACTGTGCAGCCCAGTCCCAGAAACAACCCTGTTGTATAGGGTTCAGGGTATAGCCTGAAGCCAAAGGCACTTTATTTCTTTAATTGCATCTCCCTGCTCAGATTGCATGCTCGCCAAGCAGCCCTCTGATACCACTTGGCTCCCACGGGGCTTGCCAGCAGAGAGAGATTGTGATAGGCCCACGCAAATGTCTGGTCTTTCTAACAGATGCAGTTCCCCCTGCAAATTAATAAATCATCATTCTGGTAAAGACATCGGTCTCTTGGAAGCTTTGCTAGCCTGGATTAGCATCCCTGAGTCTGATGAACCCCAGGGTCCTCAGAAGACAGAGTTTCTGAGTCTACACGACTGAAGGCAAACATTCGCAGAGCAAGTGGGATTTCACAGGACCTCACAGCTCTTGCCGACATCCACCCCTAAAATCAGTCTTCACCTTCAGACACCCACCTGCTGTGCCAAGGCTCCCAAGCTACCTTTCTCTTTTCATTTTCCAACTGCCTTATGGCTGTAATGAAAAAAATGTATGGATTTATTTAGGCTGCATAGTATGGTCATTTCATATATTCTCAAATTTGAAACACACACACACACACACACACGTTAGGTGACAGGCACTGTGCCATATTATTACAATCGAGGGATAAAAAGACAGAGCCTCTGCCTTCAAAAATAACACAAGTAAGTACAGAAAACTGCATGAAACAGACAATTATAACACCATTTACTAAATATGATAAGCTTTAAAGGGGGAATAGAGAGTTTTCCAGAAAAGGAAGGTATAGTGAGGGAAAGAATGTTGCAGCCATGGGCAAAACTTGAGCAAAAGCATGGGGTTATCAAGACCCACACGCAGGTCTGTGTTGCCTGGTGATATGGGGTAAGGCCTGTAGTGGACAGAGGAAGTCTGAGTGACCCTCGGAACCTCACTAGCTGACCCCATTAGCTCTGAATTTCTGTAGCAAGATGGACAGTGAAGTGCTTCCAGGTTCTTTGCAGCTCAGGGACACTACAAATAGTGACCATCTTTGGCTTAGACCTGGAATCACAGAGACGGAATGTGCCTTAAATCACTCTGTCTAATTCCAGTCTCCTCTTGACTTCTGAGAGTGAGGAATGGTTTGCTCCAGTTGATTAACCGATCAGTGGCAGAGTTGAGAGCAGGGTCTGACTTTATGCTAAGAGATTGTTCTTTCATGATTCTGCCCATTTGATGGACTTTGCATGGTGCTGGTGCTGTGATTTCAGCATTAGAGCACTTTTGTGTACTGATAGCATGCACACCTCTTGGGTTTTCCAATGCACTGGTGACTTGTCGATGCAGGGATGGTATTTCCCTCATCTTCATTTGGTTAGTATTCAGTGTGACATTAAGAGCAGAAGAGGTACTCACAGATGTTTGATGAATGAATGAATGAATAAATGGAGTGCCAAAATAGTGCTTTTGCAAAACTTAGAATAAGGTGGATTTATCTTAAAAACTGTCCAGAAGATGAAAATCTCATTCTAACCTGCATCATTTTAGGTGGAAACAACTCCCAAGGTACCAGACTATCTTGTGATTGCTGCTGACGTGTTTGACTTTCACTGGGACTCTCAGAGCCTTCATCCATTTTATGTATTAGTTCTATCACTGTTTGTGTGTGATGCATTCCACTTCCTCCTGCTTTATCTAATTGACTTTTCTCTGAGCTTAGCCACAAGCTGCTCTCACGTGGAGCACCGTGCAGGGCATTGCTCACACCCTGCCTTTGGCTCGTGTCCCTTATCTATATGAAACCATATTGATCTATTTCTCCTTGGAAACCAAGGATATGCATTGTTTTCACCTGAAATTGGCTGCTCTGCTTCACTTACATGCATTGTTCATTAGTCACTTGAACTGTTCATACAGTCATAATAAATGTGGCAGGTTATTGTAGTTATTTGGTCTGTAGCAAAGAGTTAAGAGCCATTACAGGTTGGTGAGTCTGAAAATGTGAGTCTGCAGATTTTAAGGGTCTCAGAAAAGGCTCACAGGGAGGATCCTTATATTATCATGACCCTTTGTCCTTGAATATTCTATTATTAAGAAATCTAAGAGCTGAATATTGGATTTCTAAGTTTCAACTTCAAGGTGATGATTAGGGTTTCTCACCCTCCAACTTTACCAGGATGTCCTGTGGGTCTCTCTAATTGCCAAGAATCAGATTCCTTAGGTAATAGAAGGAGAGAGACAGAAAAAGAGAAAATTTCTCCATATTCTAGGAGTGACTCTTTTTGTAATGTTTACGTATTAATTCAATGTCACACCCTTGTAAAGCACCAGGTTCATAACCTAAGGGTGAGAGAGACAGGTCATGTGAACATTACTCTGCTGGAGGTTTGCCTACGGCACAGTGTGGACAGAGAGAAGGAAGCCTAGCCAGGCTCAGGTATCCAGGGGAGGCTCCCTGGGCAGGTGGTGCTTGGGGAGAGCCTTGAAAGAGAAATAGGCTTTGACAGGAAGGTCCTGAAAGCAGGATGGCCACAAGTGCATGACCAGAGGCATGGGTGAGGATAGCATGTGTGTTCTTGGAAAATCAAATAGTTCTCTTTCTCTAGGTGATAAAGGACATGGGGTGGGAGGGGAGACATGAGATGTATAGGTGGGAAAGGCCACATTCCAAACCTTTTATACCACGTTCAAGTCTGGATTTTATTCTGAAGGCTGTGGGTGGCAGTAAAAGAATTAAAGCGGGAAGGAGGGGTAGTGCATTCAGATTTCTGAGTCAGAATGTGTAATCAGGCACCTTGTATATGTGGCGGTGGTGGGGTAGACCAGAAGGCTTCCAGATGGGTGGCGTCTCCTGAGAATAAAGACCCCTCCAGCCATCTTGCCCTCTGCTGAGCACACAATCCCAGCAGAGCACACAAATCAAGAACACCCACCGACTGACCCCAGTCCTGCCCAGAGGTACTGGCTTTCAGGGGTGGCTGTCTGTGTGTCAAGTGCTCAGGAGGCTCAGCTAGCATCATTCCCAAAGGCGGGTCTTGGCAGCAACTTCCTGCTGCAGCTACTTCACTCTAAAGTCCTCTAAAGTTGGGCTAGACATATTAAATGTTGTACAACCCAAGCTCTCACTTCCCTGCCAACTTCCCTCAGAGTTCTGCTGTTTCCTGCAGCTCTTTAATCTCCAAGGTCACCTCCTGACTCTGCAGAACAGAGCCCAGGGGCTCCTTCACTCAGTTCCTTCACTCAGATACCCTGTGATCTCGTAAATTTATGAGTGCATTCCCATGTCCTCTGCCAGGGCTGCACAGATACATGCCAGATTCAAAGAAGAGCTGGAGGGTATTGGCAATATTGGGAATATTTAATTCCCCTTCTTTCTGTCCCCCCTTCCCTCTCACTCTCTCCCTTTTTTTCTCTTAAAATGTTTTTGTTATAAAATGTACAATACATATAATAGTGTGTGTGTGTGTGTGTGTGTGTGTGTGTGTATACACACACATACTAGGATATGGGTAGGTGATGGATAGATGGGTTGGAGAATATGACTGAAATACGCCCTCTCCTACTCTCCAGATTAGAACTAGAACAATGTCCTTATCAGGTCCGTCCCTCTTCTTTCAATGTGAAGGTAGCCACTATCCTCAACTGTGAGCTTGCCATCCCTTTCTATCTGAAACAAGGATAACTTATTTCAAATAAGTATGTCTCTTAAAACAACATATTTGATTTTCAAAACTTATAAACCTATAAAACTTAAAAGCATTTTTGCTCTTCAAGACATGGGTTTTCCTTTACTCCACATTTCTCTCCATGCTGATGTGTGCACCTGTAATTCACTTATCATCTGGTGATTTGCAGCCACATAACATTTTTTTCCCTTTGTTAAACATTGTCTATGTTCCCTCCATGAACGTGGGTTATTTCCAGTTTACTGCCATGACCAGTGCTGCTGTGGACGTTTCTGAACCTGCCTCCAGATGCGGGGCTGTGTCGCTCCATACCTGAACAGGACTGGGTATTCTGGTACCAACCATATAGATATAAAAGGATTTTCATTGCTTTCATACATAAACCTTAAACTATAGGCAATTTATTTATATCAATAGTGTGAGATAGAAATCTACTTTTATTATTTTTCCATACAGTTAAGCTATTTTCCTGGTGTCATTTATTGAATGTTTTTTATCTGTTTCTGGATTTGTTCTAATTCTGTTCCTTTCATCTATCTGCATATTCCTATACAAATAGGATCTTTGCAAAGTAGTATTCCTACACATCAGAATGAGCTATTTCCTTCTGAAAGTTCAAGGGGTTTAGGGAGGGCAGGTCAGGTAAAGGGAATAAAGAAAAATCATGATTTGTAATAGTGAATATGCTAACAACAACAAGAATGACAAAAGAATGAGCTATCTTTCCAATGATTTAACTCTTCTTCAATAAATTTTCAATACTTTAGGTATTTTTAACAACAAACATATATTTGTTTCATATTAGATTTGTTTATGGACATTTTATCATCTTTTTTCCCATAGTTTATGACTGTAATAAAGAAGTGCAACTGACCTTTATATAATGATTTTAAATCCATCAGTTTTGCTAAGCTCTAATAATAATACTGATGATTTACATACAAATGATCTGTGTGCTCTTCATGGAAAATCACAGCATCAGCTAATAATGACAATTTAATTTTTGCATTTCTAGATCATAAATAGTTTTTCTTGTCTTATGAGTGGATACAGAAACTGTGGTATATCTACACAATGGAATACTACTCAGCTATAAAAGAATGAAATACTGCCATTTGCAACAACATGGATGCACCTTGAGAGAATTATATTAAGTGAAACAAGTCAGGCACAGAAAGAGAAATACCACATGTTCTCACTTATTGGTGGGAGCTAAAAATTAAAAAATAAATTCACACACACACAGAAAAAAAAAAACGGGGGAGGGGGTGGGAGAAGATATAACAACTACAATTACTTGAAGTTGATACGAAAAGCAAACAGAAAGGACATTGCTGGGTAGGAGGGAGGAAAGGGAGGAGGGAGGGAGGTTTTGGTAAGGGGCAACAATAATCAACCACGATATATATCGACAAAATAAAATTAAAAAAACCAAAACAAACAAACAAACAAAAAAACAAGGCCGGCCCAGTGGCGCACTGCTACAGTGTGCCGCTTGGGAAGTGCGGCGGCGCTCCCGCCGAGGGTTCGGATCCCACATACAGACCGGTTCCCGCTCACTGGCTGAGCGAGGTGTGGGCGCAACACCGAGGGTTGTGATCCCGTTGCCGGTCCCGGTCCGGTACGGGGGCAACACTGAGGGTTGCGATCCATTGCCGGACATGAAAAAAGACAAAAAGAAAAAAAACCAAAAAAAACCAAAAAGGTACTGTTAAGTGCAGACACTGTTTCCTAGTCCTAACCATAGCACAGTGCAAATCTACTTGTTACAATTTAGCCCTATCTTCTAGCTCTGAGAACAGGGATTTTTCTTCCACAGTGAATTTTCTTTAAAAGTCTTGTTTTAGTCGATATGCAAAGCCTAATTAATTAACTTTGTTAATTAAAGAAATAATAAAAGAAAAAATAAAAGCTTTCTTAGTATGTTCTAGTATCAAATATCTTACCTTAATAAATAAGAATTATATCTCTCTAACAGTGAAAAAAAAGTATAATGTTAAATAAAAGTGATGATGAGCATCTTTGTCTTTTTTAGAGTTCAGAGGGAATTATTTCACATTTCCCTACATAGTAAAATACTTTAACATATTGAAGAAATTCCCTTCTTTTCCAGTTTTGCTAAGCATTTCTATCATAGATGGATGATAAATGTTAAGAGAATTTTCTAATTATGTTTATATTACTTTTCTTTTTAAATGTATTAATACTGTCATGCCGAACTAAATCATGCATTCCTGGAATAAATAAGGCTTATTTATTGTATATTATTTTTTCTATATGTCACCAGATTTGTTTTGCTAATATTTTGTTTAGATTTTTTTTCATTCATATCCAAGAAAAAATTGACTTTTAATATTTTTTCTTGCATTAACTATGTCTAGTTTTGTTGTCCCTACAAAATGAGTTAGGAAATATAACTTCATCTTCTATTCTCTGGGAAAATTCATTTATGATTAAACTTATTTGCTCCTAAGATGTTAGAGATTGCTTTTGAATCTGTTTGGGCATGGTGTTTCCCGTGTAGAAATAGTTTTAGTTACTAATTCATTTCCTTTAATGGTTGTAAAAACTGTTCATTTTCTCCATTTCTTATTCATTCTACCTTGAAAAGTTATCTTTTGCAGGAAGCTTTTCATTTTGTGTAAATTTTATCTAAATTTATTTATGTAAGCTTCATCAAATTACTTTCTTATGTTTTTAATCCCTATTATTTAGCAATGTTCTTTTTTATTCCTAGTGTTTTGTTATACTTTCTCTCTTATTTGTCTATTAAACCTAATAGAGATTTATCAATTTTATTACTATTATCAAGAAATTAAAAAATATTGATGCATTACTAGTGTATCTTGTTTTTACTTGCATTTATTTCTTATTTCTTTATTATGTCTTTCCATCTAGTTTCTTATTTTTTATTCTGTATTTCATTCTCTACTGTATAAATTTGATGACCAGCTCATTAATTTGCAAACTTTCTTTTAAAAATATAATCATTTAAGTCTATAACTTTTTCTCTAAAAATGCTAAGATGAATCATTTAAGTTTGGTATGTTTTATTCTTGTTATTGTGCAGCTCTTATTTTTTTTTTTTTTGTCTTTTGTCTTTTTTTTCCGTGTCCAGCAACGGATCGCAACCCCCAGTGTTGCCCCCGTACCGGACCGGGGACCGGCAACGGGATCGCAAGCCTCGGCGCTGCTCCCGCGCCTCGCCCAGCCAGCGAGCGGGAGCCGGTCCGCATGTGGGATCCGAACCCTCGGACGGGAGCGCCGCCGCGCTTCCCAAGCCGCGCACTATCCAGTGCGCCACCG
>NW_007727939.1:29816-32297 GCF_000696425.1 Galeopterus variegatus | reverse complement strand
AGCAACGGATCGCAACCCCCAGTGATGCCCCCGTACCGGACCGGGGACCGGCAACGGGATCGCAAGCCTCGGCGCTGCTCCCGCGCCTCGCCCAGCCAGCGAGCGGGAGCCGGTCCGCATGTGGGATCCGAACCCTCGGACGGGAGCGCCGCCGTGCCTCCCAAGCGGCGCACCATCCAGTGCGCCACCGGGCTGGCCCCTTATTTTTATCGTAATTTGCGATTTCTTCTTCAGCCTATGGGTTGGTAAAATAGTGAATAACTTTGGCTAACTTCCCTCCCACAACTTGATAATTGTCAGGGGCAATTAGAATCATAAAGATTCTTCAAATTCTTTTTCCTTAAGGCATATTGACAATAATATAGTGCTTAGTAACATTTTCATATCTAACTGTTGTATATATGTAATAAACCTTAATGAAAGTTTAGGAGGAGCTAAGTACATAGTTGACCAGAAAGAGAAATCTCAGGGCCTGCCTCACACCTCTCACTGTAAAGAATTCCTCTTTCTGTAATCAAAGTTTTCCAAGGCCCACATGCAGTATTTTGATATGCATAATTTAATTTCACATCTCCACTTTCTATCTTAAATTGCTTGAGTATACCATTCATATTTACCAACAGTCATTTCCTATCCCAAGGTTATAACTAAGCAGATACTCTCCCAAATCTCTGAAGGTCAAATGAGCTACTGAGATGACCAGACTCTCAATTCAGAGTGCCTGCAGTTCACATGGCTCATAGGACATGTTCTCCAGTTTATTATTTGAAGGCTGCGTGGCTTTAGCCAAATTTCTCAAATTCTCTAAGTCAGTTTCCTCAGGTCTGCAGTAGGCATAATACTAGTTTCTCTCCCATAGAGTTATTGTGAAGATTGAATAAAATAATTTATTGAACGTGCTATACAGACTGCATGGTACATAATAACATTCAACAAATGTTCATTGAATAAATTAAATAAGGGGTGGATGGATGACATGCTTCTGTGAGTATACATAATCTTTTCTTCTGGTGACAATGTTATGGTGCTCCTGGGAGTCCCTGTAGTCCTCCTCCAAGGCATATTAGGTAACTTGTGGACAAAGCAACAGTAATGAGAACTCACAGAATGCCTCATTGGTTAGAAATTCTGGTTTAAACCTCATTCTTCATAATCAGATAGAGGTTAAGAAGGATTCAGTTTCATGCGTTACAAACTCGTTGCAGTAACTTTATTGGTAAGTCTGGGGGTGGGAAATAGTAACTCTGAATGTTCCCAATATATGTGCGTGCATTTCTAAGTTATATGGAAGGCCAACAGAGCTTTTCCTTATAATTATTTTCATAACTAAACTTCTTGCACTATAGATTCTGTTCTTTATAGATGGGTAATTTAAAATCCAATTATCGCTCGTATACATCAAAATAACACATTTGATATTTATATTTATCACAGATCTGCCATTTAACACCTCCATGTTATGCTCTGCTTTCTTCCAATGATTGCATTCCAAAATATAGTGTAAGGTCCAATTTTTTTTTCTTTTTAATCATGGTTATGGCATTTATATTGGGAAATAAGGATCTTCAATAAAACGTTGGTTTTCTGTATCACGTAGTTTCATCTACATGGCCTAGAATATAAAAGGTGTTTAATATGTATCCTCTTTGCTATTATTATTCCCCTAACAGTATACACAATTATACCACCAAATAATTGAACAATTAGTTCTGATAAAGTGACTGATTTTGATTAACTGTTCTTTGTTTACTGATACCAAAGAGAGCTAAAAAGAATAAGGTAAAAAGAGAGGGAGAAAAGGAATAAATGCTTCTCCAGAACTACCTGCCAATAGCTCGTGAGGAGCTTACCCAGAAGACCAGCAAACTTCACGTTATGAGATCCTCCTCCTGAAACCCACCATGCTGAGTAAGAGGTATAGAGACAACAGCCCCACTCCTGAAAGCTTCCACATTTGCTTATGAACTTCTGACTTTTGAATGGGTTGGTTTGGTTTTGTAACACTGATCCCAGGTAGAAGTGCTGTAGACTCTTACAACAAAAAGTGAGAAGAATAACATATGCTTTTTTGAAACAGCAGAGACTGTTTCATCATTCGAAGTTATTGAATTTCAGATCAAGTCTAGGTCCTTAGTTAGCCTGAGACTGAGTATGTGAGATCAGATATGTCTTTATGTCATTTGAAGATTCAAGAAACCATGAGGCACACCCAGAGGGGCAGGCTTGATTTGGATTCGTTATGCCTGTACTGCTTTGCAAAGATTAGTGTTTTACTCATAATGATAAAAATGATCTTCTCTTGGTTTTTTCCTAAAGTTGAAGACTTATTCTGTGATCAGATTTCAACCACGATGCATGGTTCTAAGAATCCAGAGATGTTCACCTTTTTTTTTTTTTTCCTTTTTGTCTTTTTTCGTGTCCGGCAACGGATCGCAACCCTCAGTGTCACGCCCGTACCAGACCGGGACTGGCAACGGGATC
>NW_007727939.1:17418-28816 GCF_000696425.1 Galeopterus variegatus | reverse complement strand
CGCCCGCACCTCGCTCAGCCAGTGAGCGGGAACCGGTCTGTATGTGGGATCCGAACCCTCGGCGGGAGCGCCGCTGCACTCCCAAGCGGCGCACTGTATAGCAGTGCGCCACCGGGCCGGCCCGATGTTCACCTTTAATATGTGACTTGCCCTGTGGCCAAATCAGCTGAATAATGGTAAACATGAGACTCATAGAGAGACCTAAATCAAAATCACTGTAAATAAATGCAACCCGTACCCCAAAGAGCTGTCATGTAAAAATCTTGTCCGGGAGGAGAAAACCATATGTAGTAAAAGGAGAGTATCTTTATAAATAAAAAAAGAGGCTTAAGATATCCTGTAAATTTTCTTTCTAAATGGCCCTCTGGCTCTGCATGCATCCTTGAGGAAAATCAATGTCTGTACCCACTCACAAGATTATCTTTTAGTACCCTGCTTTGGATGGGCCCAACTGCTAACATCCGGAGGTAAATGATGGGGTCTTACCTGTATCTGGTGAGTTTCTAGAGAGTCTGTACCTTAGGAGACCATTCTGAGGCTGAAGCTTCTAGATTCCACCTGGATCTGGAAACAGGCTAGAGTTTTACCCTTGGCTTTGTCGTTTCATAGCTCTCTCCTATGAATCAAGTTGTGGAAGTCCTCTGACCCTCTGTTTCTTTGATCTGTAAGATGGAGATGATGGTATCTCCGATGTCTATTTCACAAGTTTGAGATAGCTACTTATCACATTCAGAGACTGCTTTGTCTTCTCTTCCGTGGATTCCAAAAGAATGAGATTGCTAAAGCCTGGCATATACAAGCAGGAGTTAAGTGTACGTGTGAGATGCAATGTGTATTTATGCATTCTGTATGCATATGTATATACAGGCATAAACATATTCTTAACAATTAATTTTTAAAACATTCTACACAATCCCTTGTCTTTCTGGTGTTTCATCTTTATACCCTGTTAGGAGCCTGGTCTCCTCACAACTGATAAGTCATCCACATTAATCTGTCTTCCAGCCCCTCCCTTCGGATCGTTCCCTCAGCCACAATAAGATCTGAATGTATGCCTGTACACATGGCATCCCGAATTATAACCTCCCAAGTCTCAGGATTGTTTTCAAAGGGCTAAAAATTGTCATACTCATAAAAACAAAACAAAACAAAAATGGCAACCTTGTTTGCCTTGCCAGTCTGTCAGAGCTTGAAAAACAAACCTCATCCCAGAAAGACAAACACACACACAAGGAGAGGGAGTTGCTGACAGATCTGAGAGAATCTCCAGGCCAGAGAACAATGGCAGAGAACACAGCCAGACGGGTTTGGGCAAATGCAACCTGTTGCCAACAGTGAAAAAGAAGAAAAGAACCCAACCCCAGCAGCAGAGATTAAAGGAGCTGGAAGGACAACTTGCCCCTTTGCAAAATCCCTCCTTTAAATGCCCAGACTTTCCCTGGCCAACAAACCTCCCATATTTGAAACTATGTATGAATTCAGCCCTGTTTATCTCCTCTTATTGTATCACAACAATGAAAAGGCATCGGTTACCTGGGTGAAATGAAAGCATATTTACCTAGTTTAACTCCCTGTGTTATATAATGTCAGGTATGTAAATACCCATATCCAAAAAGACACTGAAATCCCAATTTTGCAAATCATTGTTGGAATGAATCAAAGCCAATCAACTGCATATTTCCTGGAAGGCTTCATTTTACAAACTCTGATGAGATACAAAATAAAAAGACGACTTTGGCAGGTATCTATAATAACAGTTTATATTAATATTCTACAGAAATCCTTTCTTCCAAGGAATCTAAAGTATGTGCGATGAGATTGGATTCTTCCCCAGCTCCAGTTCCAGTAGGACTAAATGGCAATGCTTGGCAGATGTAGTGCAAACCTTAGCGATGTCTCCCGAGGACGTGCATGCTAAGCTGCACAAATTACAAGTTACCATCTTTGTTCACATCTACTCTGGTCTGTCAAAGTTTAGCAGCTGCTGGCCACAAAAGAAGCAAGGCAGATTTGGTAGTTGAGGGGTTGTCAGTTAACATTCAAATAAGTTCCTAATGTGGCCCATGAACTCAGCAGTGCTTTAAGATGTTCTTTATTACAGATTTCTTATTTATCACACGCTGTACACGTCTCTTTCCCTAGGACGTGCAGCCCTCTGAGGTTGGACGTGCAGTCTTTCTGAGCATTTCAGTTTCTAAACTGCTCCCGAACTCAGCAGTGCTTTAAGATGTTCTTTATTACAGATTTCTTATTTATCACACGCTGTACACGTCTCTTTCCGTAGGTCGTGCAGCCCTCTGAGGTTGGACGTGCAGTCTTTCTGAGCATTTCAGTTTCTAAACTGCTCCCAACCCTACTCTGTGTTCTGTCAATGAATTCCACGGTTCCCATGAGGGCTAAGATGCCTGGCATGCACAGTCTATTGTATAACTTTGTCTCAGGTCCTGTGCACTAGCTTTTAAGACCACCTGAAGGATGCAGTATCTACCTAGATTACCTGATGGGAAAAAAACATAGGCACGGTTCGCTCCTTTGTTTCTTTATTTAATTCTCTAACTAAGCACATACTTATTGAGCACTTATTACATGCTAGGCCAGGGAACAGACCAGGTTGACTATACCTCACTTTCTTCAAGCGTATAATTTAAAGGGATGCCAGAAACACAGTAATCAGTAGTGATATTTTAATGTAACACTTAAGAAATCAAGATTAATTCAAAAAATTATAATAAAATGATCAAAATGTTAAATAAATATTAGATCAGTATTAGAGACTGTTCTGCCTGAAGCTGCGGTGTGGCTCAGGACAGCTCAGTGCTAGACATCAGGAGTACAGAGACCTGCCTGGCCCTGGGGGGAAGGAGTGCTCAGTAATCTTATTGTGGTGAAAGATGCAAATGACATCAGGTTCCTCACCTTCAAAGTGGGAAATACAGTGTCTGCTTCAAAAGAAAAGTACTAGAAAATTATTGGACTGAACTGAGTTTAATAGATTGGACTAACTTTAATTTTCCTGTTATAAAGCTGGAACAGGGCTTGGAAGGAGTGAAGTTTTAAAAAATATAGAGGGAGTCCCATGTTTTCACAAAACCTGGAGGGTGACTATTAATCATAGCGGCTACACATAACACGGCAGATTAGAGCCACTATAAAGTTACTGTCTTCTCTCAACCAAACCCTGAATGTGACTTGAGAACCAGCATATACATGGAAGTCAGCTGCCTCCCGTGGCCTGCGGTAACAAGATCACTGGTTCACTCAAGGAGAAAGCATTTATCATCGCTTATTTTGGTCCAGGCTTTCTCCTAGTCAACAGCAATGTGGATGAGACAGAGAGTGACAGGAGGGCTGTGGTCTCCAATTGGGGGCAGATGTGGAATTAGAACCAAGACCAGGTTCCCTTCCCATCTTTCAAGCCAGCCTTGATGTGTGTGCAAGAAAACCTTCTCAAATCCATTCTGGAAGGACATGGGTTTTAACTTAGCGAGGGGTCCATTGCAATCACAAATGCCATTGCTTCATTTTAGGGTGACAAAAGTGTACGTGAAGGAGGCATGACATCACCACCGCATTAGTCCACTTCTGTTGCTTGTAGCAGAATACCACATTCTCTCATCTGTCCGGCTCTTCTTAGCAGATGGTTGCTCAGCTACAGCCTTAGTTTCCTCTCCCAGAGACACCCTTCTACTCTTTACTGGCCAGGCTAAGAGTATTCCAAATTTTTACCTTCTGTTTCCTTTTCAATTATAAATTCCAGCTTTATGTCATGACTTTGCTGTCGTAAATCACGGTAGGCTGTTAGAAGTATACACATATCTTCCTGAACGCTTTGCTGCTTAGAAATTAATTCCACGAAAACACTGTGGTTCATCACTTTTAAGTTCCACATTCCACGAAACTCGTGGGCACGAACAGAATGCAGCCAAGTTCCTCGCAAGTCTATAACAGGGGTGATTCTTGCCCTAGTTTCCAATAAGCTCTTCCTCGTTTCCATCTGAGTCCTCCTCAGCATGGCCTTTACTGTCCACATTTCTATCAGCATTCTGGTCACCACCACTTAACTAATCTCAAAGATGTTCTGAAGTTTCCCTAGTCTTCTCATCTTCTAAACCCTCGCCAGACTATAGGTTTTCTCTATCCTGCTCCTCCAAATTCTTCCAGCCTCTGCCCATTTCTGTTGTTTATAACAGAATACCTACAACTGGGTAATTTATAAGAAAATGAAATTTATTTCCTACAGTTCACAGTCCAGGGGGCATGTCCGGTGAGGGCTTTCTTCTTAGTGAGAACTCTCTACAAGGTACCTGAAACTGAGAAATTTATAAGAAAACAAAATTTATTTTGTACAGTTTTGGAACCTGGGAAGTCCATAGTCCAGGGGGCACATCTAGTGAGGGTCTTCCTCAGAGTGGGAACTCTCTAAAGGGTCCCCAGGTGACCGGGGTGTCACATGGCCAGAACGGGCTGAGCAAGAGAGAGCTAACTTTCTCACTCGCTCTCCTTATAAGGCCATTAAAACCATGACCATTACTCCATGAGTAAATCAATCCATTTGCAAAGGCCTGGTCCTCACAATCTAATCACCTCTTAAAGGCCCCACCTTTCAATTGCTATAATTGGATTTCTCACCCTCTTAACACTTTTATAATGGGGATCAAATTTCCAATACATAAACTTTTGGGAATCACATTTAACCCATAGCAATAGTCCATTTTGTAGGCAAAGAAAACTTTCTGAGGAAATATATGATGCACCCCAAGTCACCCAGCCTTTGTGAAGACACCCAGATGATTATCGCAGCTCTGCCACTGAGTTCAAGTCTTTTGTCTCTGTCTTCAGACGGATGGGAGGCATATAAGAAGCTCGTTTCTCATATATATGTCTATTGTTGCGGTTCAAGAAATATTAAGTGTCTTTAAATTTCCCAGGAAATGCCAATCCATGATTGGTTCCATACAGAAAAAGGAAGATTACCTTTTTTCTGAAAGTACAGTTATTTTGTTTTAACTTATGTGTTAAAATGGCAATGCTCAAAATGTTAAATATGGAGTTACCATACGACACAGTAATTCCACTCCTAGGTGTGTATACCCAAAAAACCTGAAAATATATGTCCACACAAATTTATACATAAATGTCCATCAACTGATGAATGGACAAATAAAACACAGTAGACATCCATACAATGGAATTTTATTTAACAATAGAAAAGAATGAAGTACTGACATGTTCTACAACATGAATGAACCTTGAAAACATTATGCTAAGTGAAAGAAGCCAGACATAAAAGACGACGTACTACAGGATTCTGTTTCCATGAAGTATCCAGAATAAGCTCCCAGGGTCTGGGGGCTGGGAGGTGATAGGGAGTGATGGCTAATGGGAGAGGGGTTTCTTTCTGGGTGATGAAAATGTTCTGGAATTAGATAGTGGTGATGGTTGCACAAGCTTGAGAATGTACTAAAAAACGGAGCTGTAGACTTAAATGGGTAAATTGTGTGGTATGCCAATCATATCTCAATAGAGATATTAAAAAAAAAAAAGCCCTGGAAAATTGAGCCAGGCAGAACCTGGTATCAGACTCTACAAATCTGGTCAAAAGTGGAGGCACTTTCCAGGGGAAGCCCTGCAAAATTGAACCAGGCAGAACCTGGTATCAGACTCTACAAATCTGGTCAAAAGTGGAGGCACTTTCCAGGGGAGCAGTGGAGAAACCACGAGGCAAGAGAGGGGAGCGCAAAGGCTCGACACCCTGGAGGAACCGATCCCAATGACACCCTGGACTGTCTCCAGCCTCTTCACTGAGCAAAGAGGTGAGACCCAGGAGGCCCAGGCCCAGGCTGGTGGCAGAGCTTGGGGAGCACACCTGGGTGCCTCTAGAGCTCACAGGTGGCACCTGGAGCAAGGTGAATCCACGAGGGAGGAAGTGGCCCCAGCTGGTGCTGCAGGGCCCTGGTTCTGGGTGTCTGCAGCTGGAGTGTGTGCAGTGGCCACAGACACCAATGCTAAGCACGTTTGCCACCTGCATTAATTGGGGACAAAAGCTCAAGGATCTATAAAAGAGCACGACTCTAGCTGGGGTCCATATTTACTGTGTGTTACCGTTTCCGTGGCCCTGTTATGCTTCCTGATGGTGTCACCTGGGGGAACACCTGCTTCCCATGTGCTGGGGCCAGCGTGCCCTGAGCACCAGTCACACTGTCAGGTGCTCAGTTAATCATCAGCTACCCTGGTGTCCCTGTCTGCTTGGCCTCTTTGAGGGTCATAAACAGAACTTTTTTTCTTCTGCTCCCAGAGCCACCTGCCAGAGGTCAGACAGGGAGGTCACCTGGCAGGGAGCTCACTCACCTGGTGGAGGACAAGATCAGTGACAGAAAGTCAGCAGAGCTGCCCAGAACCTGAGAGTGATGCCCATTTTCCAGCTGCCCAAAACCAGTGAGTGTGGCTGAGAGTGTTGCCCAGCAACCACCACCAGAGCACACAGAGGACACATTGCCCCGCAGTGGAGGGGGCGCAGAAGGATGCCTGCAGTTGACAGACCTGGCAGGCGGAGCTGGGACTGACAGACCTGGGCAGCTCGTCATCATGTGCATGAAGAGCTACCTCCATGTCCACTTCCACAGCCAGGTGCATAATTTCACCAAGGCCACCCGGGGCATACTTGGTAGTCACAAAAGTTCAGGGGGCAACACAGATCCCACCGTTTCACTCAGTATTTGAGGTTTTCTAAGCTATTCTCAACCTGCTTTCTGGGACCACCTTCCAGCACTCTTTGATAAGCTCTGCGTTCAGGCCAGTCTGGAACCTTCTTGCTCTCCTGCTGGGGCTCCTCCTGCCCCAATCTTTTGCACATAATGCTCCCTGAATTGCCACTAGGAGCCCACAAACCTTCCTGCCATATGTAGCTCTCACCGATGCTGAGTGGACTGCATTCAGCTACTGCATTCACAGTAAGGATGAATGCAGGAAAATTAAAGCTGATCAATAAAGCAGTGGACACTATTAGAATTTAGTGTTTAATTTTCAGGGTGTAATAAAGAAGGGTTTCCCATGAATTATAGTAGCTTCTTTAAGACATCACCATAATATCAACAAATCACAGGGTGTCTGAGTCTCTTTCCACAGACCCAGCATGGGTGAAGTATCTGTTACTGTTCCAGAACTCAGCACTTTAATTCCTGATTACTGGGGGCAGGGCAAATGGAAATGCATTTCATCTGATTGGGAATTTCTCTCTTCACTACTCCCAGGCTGTGTCTAAGTTCCTGGCATGCATGCAAAGGGGCTCTGGGGACACCAGGCAGGTCCTAGGTGCTGTCATCCCTGCACTCAGCAATCCCTACCCTGATTCCTCAGACTCAGTCCACTCCACCTGCGAACGTGCTCAGGGCCAGCTTTTTCCTGCTGACTTAGAGGCACGCTGTAGGCATGGGGACCCTTTCACCAGACATGTGCCTCGCCCATGTGGGTCTGCCTACCTTGCCCAGTGAGCCAGCCCTCCCTGGGGCCTTCCTACCTCATCACACTCAGGCCAGAAGCCCGGGGCTGGCGTCCACACAAGCTTGGGGTGGCTGCTGCTTTGGTCTCCATGCAGAAAGCAGAAAACAGCGCTTGCATTTTCCCCAAAGAAGGTCATACCACTACCCCACTTCTAGGGGTCTCCAGTGAGGGATGGGAGCGGGAAGGGGAACCCTCATCTCTGGCACATTACTGCCTAAATGCATCTACCTTGAGTCCTTTCCATTCTAGAATGTTTGAAATTGAAGACCTAGAATAAGACACCCCTGGAGTAAATTCTGTCTTTGAGGCAACTCACAGAGATTAGACGAGCTGCTGCCTAAATGCTTCTACAGAGAAAAGGGGGAAAGAAATAACAAGGGGAAAAATAAAGAAAAACATCAATTAATATTTCTAAATTATATCCTGCTCTAGTATTTTATCATAGATGCCAGATTACCAAGCACTGATAGGTTTATTCCCACTTAATTTTTTGATGAATCTTGTGGAGTGGATGTTATTATCCCGTTTATAAATGAGAAAGCAGAGTGCTTAACAATTATTAATTTTCTCCACAGATATTTACGGGATGCCAAACACTTCTAACAGATATGCATTATGGCTGTGTGGCTAAACTAGATTGTGAGCAACTTGAGGGCATGGGCTGTGTCTTATTTATAGTATTTTTCTTTTCCACATATTTAACTGTTATGAACTAAATTGTTTGTCCCACACCCCAAATTCGTATGTTGAAGTTCTAACCCCCAGTAACATAGAATGTGACTGTATTTGGAGATAAGACCTTTAAAGAGGTAATTAAGGTAAAAATGAGGTCATATGGGTGGGCTCTAATCCAGTATGATTGGCATTCTTATAAGAAGAGGACATTAGGACACAGACACACACAGGGACGACCACGTGAGGACACCTTAAGAGGCTGGCCATTATACAAACCAAGGAGAGGGGCTTCAGGAGAAACCAAACCAGCCAACCCCTTGATCTTGGACTTCCAGCCTCCAGAACTGTGTGAAAATAAATTTCTGTTGTTTAATCCCCACAGTGTGTGGTGTTTTGTTGTGACAGTCTAACAAACTAGTACACTAGCTCACCACCACGGTTAACAGTGTCCATTGTATCAAATAATGGAATTCTACAGAAATAGACAATGCTTTAATTTCTTTGACATTTCCTGTTGTTCAGATTTCTTCATTCCGTGAGTGCCTCCCGTTGCCACGGTTAACAGTGTGCATTGTATCAAATAATGGAATTCTACAGAAATAGACAGTGCTTTAATTTCTTTGACATTTCCTGTTGTTCAGATTTCTTCATTCCGTGAGTGCCTCCCGTTTGTTGGGGCTTCTGCTGGGTTCTGTGGAGACAGAGATGGAAATGGTCCCTTTCTGCCTTTAGGGAGGACAATGGCCAGGTCAGGACATGTGACTGGGTAATGACACTTCCATGTGGTGAGGTCTGGGTGTGGGACTGAGACTGCAGTGTGGTCAGCTAAAGGAAGAGGGGACAGTCAGCCTGGTGTGTGGGGAGGAGGCACAGGGAGATGTCTGTGTGTTTTCTGACAAATGAGGAAGAATCATCAGTGAAATAAGAGGTTGAGGGGATCCCTGCTTGAAACCCTAGAAAGACTTCTTCTGACACCAAGAAAAAATGTCTTAGCATGGCTTAAAAGACTTGACCTCAGCCCTCTCGCCCACTCTGACTTCTTGCTGTCCATCCTCACACTTTGGATTCCAGCCTGTAGCCCCGTCGGACGGCTTGCAATTTGCCAGACACCCTGAGATGTCCCATGCCTTGGCCTTTCCTTGGGATACTTCTTCTGCAATTAGAGTCCTCCCACCTGAGCTCTCTAATGAATAGCTCCTCATTTCCTTGAGATTTCACTGCACAGTCCCCTTCTCTGTGGCATCTTTCCAGATGTCCCAGATGGAACGAACCACTCCCTCTCTCACCCCCATTACAGTGTGTGCAGACAATCATTTGTAGCCCGTATGACACTTTGTTGCCCTGACTTATTTATATACCCGATCCCTTTTACCAGATTATAAGCCTCTTAATAATAACAACCATGCCTCTCATGTATGTATCACCAGCACCCTTAGTAGATGCTCAGTACACGTTTGTTGGCTGAATTTGCAAAGAACACTGTGTATAAAAGATAACCACTTGTTCCGTGTGGTAGGTATGTAGAGTATTTGGAATCAAGAGTTAGGAACCAAGTCTTGAAAATTAGACTGGCCTTTTATGAGTCATTGCCAGATTTAGCAAATAAAAATACAGGATGCTCGGGTATATTCGAGTTGCAGGTAAACTGCAATTATTAATGTCGTTTTTAGTACAAGATGCCCCGTGTAATATCTGGGACAAATTTACCTAAAAGTGTTTATTTTTTTGTTTGAAATTCAAATTTAACTTGCTGTCCTATATTTTATCTGGCTACCCTAGTCATGCTAAGAAACTCGAATGGCTAACTATGTAATAGAGACAAACACTTTCTCATTTGGCTCTAATAGCTCCATAGTCTGGATTTTTCCTCTTTTCCACGTGATGGGTCAGGAAAGGCAACTGCTTTCCTCTCTCCGTTCTCAATTCTGTAGTCAGCACTAGATCCAGGTAAAGTAGCGTTAACCTCAGAGACTAAGTAAGCTTTTGCACAATGGAATCATAAATGCTGCACAACATGGAGAAGAGAGAGAAAAGGGTGGGGAAGACTTTAAAAAAAAAAAGAAATAAAAAACAGCCAATATGGTCTTGGCCTTCATCAGAGATTCACACAGCTTTTGGGATATATTTCCAAAGCTGAAACTTGAAGGGAAATCACATGGATATTATGCCACCCTTCCCAGAATTTTAAGCAGAGGCCAAATGCATGTTTCCCCAGAATCCCCTATCAATTGCGACTGCTGACATTCACGTTGGTCTCGTGGCACCTGCTTCCACCAAATGCTAGTGTTTAACATTTCTCACAGTGTTTCTAAACTCGAATTTGCTCACTGCTACCAGCTAGGAACAGATGCACCAGAGAGAACCTATCTGAAAGTGGGTGGCTTATTATGAACAACTTAGGGTCTATAAAAAAATCCAACAAGAGCTGGAAGAAAAAAATAAAAACTGCCAGAAGCTCTAAAAAATCTCTTCATAAGACAACAGAATAGTTATCTGGAAATTCTGCAAATATGTAAAGGAACCTTGTTTTAGCAATGTTTTGCACTTTGGTATAATTTTCTAAAAGTTACCTCTAACTTGGACACAAGTGAGTATTGCCCTACCAAAAAGACTTTTTTTTTCAGTCCAGTAGAGTGACCTCCCAGCACAAACCTGCAGAAAGAGCTGCCATAGTGAATGAAAATATACATCCTTTTCTTGGTTCTAACTTTCTGATGGCATGGTGATAGTACAACTACTCCTAGCTCAATTGGTTTTATAAAATTGTTTTCCATGTTGATTCCATGGGATGGAGTTTCTAGTCTGTGTTGTCCAATATGGTAACTACTGGACACTTGGGGCTATTGAGCATTGATTTGTGGCTAGTTTGAATTGAGAAGGACTATATGTATAGATACAAACCAGGTTTTAGATACTTAATTGGTAAGAAACATATAAAAGAGCATTATTAGTTTTTATACAGGCTACATGTTGAAATGATACAATTATGGATAACTTCAATTAAATAAAATACATTATTACAATTAATTTTACATTTTTTAAATGTGACTTCAAGAAAATTTAAAATCATATTTTTGGCTGATCTATATGGCTCCCATTAAATTCCAAGGCATATTATAAAGAAAGTCTAGCAATTGTTTTAAGTTAATGAAAAAACTGTGCAACATTCAAAATCTTCCATTTATGATGTGGACTCAGGAATAATCTAAATAACACAGCGTCA
>NW_007727939.1:12481-16544 GCF_000696425.1 Galeopterus variegatus | reverse complement strand
TGATCAGTAACTGGTGGATGCTGTGATCTACAAGCATGTCATCAATAGCAAGCTAGCTAGTATCTGGGACCTAGAGGCCTGGTGCTTTCTGGACCCTTTCTGGGTTCATGGCCAGAAGCAAAGAAGAAGAAAGGACTCTTACAAATAGTATATAATATTAAAATGGAAGTTGTCTTCAAGGCTATGCTGTAAGTGATAAAATATTCCTTGCCTACCACTGACCCATGTCATCATCCCCAGTCTTCAGTACAAATGTGTTATGGGCAGCAGTTTCTTTGGAAACATCTTGTAGGAATTGAAAGAGGTGAGAAGACATTGTGGTCCACCTTTGCCATGTTAGGGAAGATAGCAGAGAACAGCTAAAATCTGAGACAAAAGGTAATCGGTGATTACATGGAGGTAGCAAATCAGAGGTCAAGGTGTTAGGAGAAACAAACTTTATGAGAATACGTGAAGATATGGAATGGGTGATTGGGGAAGTTGAGCTTCCACCCTTTATGAGATGGAAACACTTTTCAGTTTTTAAACGTTAAAGAAAATGCTATGGCCAATTGATTTTCTACACAAGTATCAATACAATTCATGGAAGAAAGAATAGTTTTTTCAACAAATAGTGTGGTGACAACTGGGTATCCACATGTGGAAGAATGAAGTTGGAACCATATCTTATTTCATAAAAAAATTAAATCTAAATTTATAAAAGACATAAATGAAAGAAAGAAATTTATGAAAAATTAAATTATAAAACTCTTAGAAGAAAATATAAGCATAAATATTCATTTTTGATTAGACAATGGCTTCTCACCAAAAGCAAAAACAACAAAAGAAAAAATAGATAAATAGGACTTTATCAAGATTATAAAATTTTGGACTTCAAAGGATACATTTTTTGACTGTTTTTTTTTTATTGCAACATAATTGATTATACATATTTGTGGGGTGCAGATTTGAATATCAAAACCTGTGTACAATATGTGGTGATCAAATCAGGATAATTAGTATACTCATGTTTACAAAATGTAATAAATCTTTGTGACCCTTAACCAATTTCTTGCTAACACTTAAGAAAGTGAAAAGACAGCCCACAGAAAGGGAGAAAATATTTGCAAATCATATATCTGATAAAGGACTTGTATCTAGAGTATATAAAAACATAACCCAATAGTAAAAAGACAACTCAGTTTAAAAGTGAGCAAAAGATATGAAGAGACATTTGTCCAAATATGATGCGTAAATAGCTAATAAACACATGAAAAGATATTCAACATCATTCATCATTAGGAAAATGCAAATCAAAACCACGATGAGATTCCACTTACTGTCCGGTAGGAGGGCTAGCATCAAAAACGCAGACAGGAGCAAGTGCTGGTGAGGACACAGGGAAAGTGGACGCTTCTGTGCCGCTGGTGGCGATGTAACATGGCACAGTCACTTTGTAAAAACAGTCTGGCACGGGGGCCGGCCCGGTGGCACACTGCTACAGTGCGCCGCTTGGGAGCGCAGTGGCGCTCCCGCCGAGGGTTCGGATCCCACGTACAGACCGGTTCCCGCTCACTGGCTGAGCGAGGTGTGGGAGCAACATCGAGGGTTGTGATGCCGTTGCCGGTCCCGGTCCGGTACGGGCGCGACACTGAGGGTTGCGATCCATTGCCGGACACGGAAAAAGACAAAAAAGGAAAAAAAAAAAAAAACAGTCTGGCAGTTCTCAGAAGTTAAACATAAAATTACTAAATTACCCAGTTATTCAATCCCTAGGTACATACCTAAAAAAAAAAAAAAAATTAAAAACATATGTCTACACAAAACCTTGTGCACAGATATTAATAGCAACATTATTCAAAATAGTCAAAAAGTGGAAACAACACAAATGTCCATCGACTGATAAATAAACAAATACAGTCTATCCATACAATGAAATATCATTCAACCATAAAAAGGAATGAAGTACTGACACCTGCTAAAATATGGGTGAACTTTGAAAACATTAAGCAAAAAAAGCCAGACACAACGGTCACATGGTGTATGATTCCATTTATACGGAGTATTTAGAAGAGCAAATGCATCGTGGCAGAGAGCAGAATAGCGGGTACAGGGGCTAGGCGTGGGGACGACAGAGAGCAGCTGACTGCCAGCGGGCGTGGGGTCCCTTTGGTGGCTGCGAAAACTATCCTGGAGTCAGACGGTGGAGACGGCTGCACGGTGTCCTTCCCTCACAGCACCCGGTGAGGCAGGTGCAATCATCCCCATTTTGCAGAGGAAGAAACTAAGGCTCAGAGAGCTTAAGTAACCTGCCCACATCACATAGCTAGTTAATTAAAAATCCTCGGCATTACCCAGGTTAGTCTGGCCCCAACACCCAGCTTCAGAGGACTTCCTGCTGCATCGTGGGAAATGGGGTTACAGATCCCTCTTGCCTCCTCCACAGATGTTTGTGGAGTGGAGAGAAAGGAACGGGAGCGATGGAGCTTTGTGAAGCGCTCTGTGCTCTGTCCACGACGCTGAAGAAGAGTTCCAGGAGAATGGGGACAGGCCTGGAATTAGCAGCGGGCATCCACAGCCCATGCCACCTGCCCTGCCCTGCCTGCGGGGAGGAAGGAAATGAGACCGAAGGGGCCATGGCTGAGTCTCAGGGGGGGACTCTGGGCTCTCGCGGGCTCTCAGACACAGAAATCGCTCCCACTGTGGCCGGCGTGGCTCGCTGCTCAGGGGACACTCTCCCCCAAGGGTAGAGAGTGAAGAGTTGCCAGGCCCGGGGGAGCGTCAGGCTCTGCTGGTGAGACTCACCGCCAGCTCCATTTAGGGAACCAAAGAGCTGTGCGTGGCTCAAGCCCCAGGAACAGGACAGCGGGTTGGCTGGCAGAGAATGTTTTCCTTGCCAGGCTGGCCCGCTTCACATAGACTGGCTGAAGTCTGAGCAGGCCTGAGCCTGTGGAGGGCAAGCAGGAAAGGGCCTCGGTAGGTAGCATTTGCTTCTGGGGAGAGGGAAAGAAGGAACCACATGGTTCCATATCAATGCACGGTCTCAGAGAGGCAGGGCTGGGATCAAACACATCATGTGACACCTACCAGCTCAGGGACCTGAGGCAGGTTATCCTGTCCCTGAGCTCGGTTCAGTTCCCACATCTGTAAAATGGAGATAATCCCTAGCCTCAAAGGTCGTCGTGAGAATGGAATGAAGTAGTGTGCAAAGTCACTGTCACATAAGGTTCAGGAAATTGTCACTGCTGTTTAACATGGTTGCTGATGATAGTGCTGATGACTGTGGTGATGACGACAGCCTCCCTTCACTGTCATGACCACAGGGCTCTCATCTGTCTCCAGTACACTCTGCAGTTTAAGGAGTTTGCTGAGTTCTTCCACGGCCCTCACTTCGCCTGAGCTTCGTGACCAGCGGTGAGGCAGGCAGCACCAGGAGCTCACCTTCTCACTGGTGAGGAAACTGTGGCTCAGCAAGACTAAAGGACCCTCGAAGCTGACAGAGCTGGGAGGTGCAGAAGCAAGGCCTGTCAGCAGGGCCAGGTGAGCCCTGAGACTGTAGCGGTGCCACAGCACCCACCACGCTGGGCCTCTGCCGGGAAGCACTCCAGCCCTGTGTCTAGGGTTGCATTTGGGAGGGTCTTGTATACCTTCCAGCCAACAATGCTGGAGTCTTTTGTATACCTTTCAGCCAACAAGTGTTGGGCTGAGCGCTTCTCCTTGTATAAACAGGAACATAAATTTCATTGCAAAAGTTTTCTCAAAAAAAAAAAAAAAAGGAAAAAACATGCTCAGGGTCTGTCCATTTTTAGTTACTAAATCTCCCTTTATATCACTAGGTGGGATATAATTGAGAAAATGCAATTACCAAATTGAGGCTATCTAGGAAAAACTTCAAAATCTTTCTCACACTTTTCCCAACCAGCTGTACACAAAGGTTCCCAGGTGCACCCAAAGGAATATGATAGCAAGTGCCAGGAAAACAAGCAGCTCATCAGGACTTGCCCTTTGCTGTATGACATTGGGCAAGTTCCTGAAACTCTGAGCACCTCTATGTCTGCACCTTTAAATAAGAGGAATGGGGAGA
>NW_007727939.1:10442-12401 GCF_000696425.1 Galeopterus variegatus | reverse complement strand
AAAAAAAAAAAAAAAGGAAAAAACATGCTCAGGGTCTGTCCATTTTTAGTTACTAAATCTCCCTTTATATCACTAGGTGGGATATAATTGAGAAAATGCAATTACCAAATTGAGGCTATCTAGGAAAAACTTCAAAATCTTTCTCACACTTTTCCCAACCAGCTGTACACAAAGGTTCCCAGGTGCACCCAAAGGAATATGATAGCAAGTGCCAGGAAAACAAGCAGCTCATCAGGACTTGCCCTTTGCTGTATGACATTGGGCAAGTTCCTGAAACTCTGAGCACCTCTATGTCTGCACCTTTAAATAAGAGGAATGGGGAGATGCCTTCTGCTCACACTGGATACACGTCCCTAGAGGTGTGCCTGGGATTACGGGCACATGCACAACACAGTGCAAGGATTTCCTCTCATCTAGAATGCTGAGGACCTCCAAATTTAACTCTCCAGAACTCCCCTCTGGGCTCCAAACTTAGCTATGTGACCTACAGCAGCCCTCATACAGTTTTCACTTACTCTGCCAGGCCACTTAGAGGGAATGGGCAGCGGAGCTTGGTGGGCAAGGGCACAGGCTCAGAGCCTGAGTGATCTCGTGCAGATCCTGGGACTACCACTTACCAGCTGTAAACTCTGACAATTTCTTCAGCTTGTAATATGCAGGTGACAATAATAACACAGCAGCCCATAGGATGGTTGTGAAAATTCAACTAATTAATCTGTGTAAAGCATTTAGAGGAGTCTGCGCAAATATCATTTCAATATTCCCCAAGCTCCCTCAGGTTTTCCTATCACAGTAAATTCCTCCACCATTCATCCACCCACCCAGTTGATAAAGACAGAGACAGGAAGTCATCTTAGCATCTTCTCTCCACCCCTGTCACATCCAGTCCTCTCAATCATGGTCCTTTCTCATCACCGCCTCCAGCACCTTTATCCAGCACTCTTTTCCCTCCCTGCCTCCAATCTCATTAGTGCAGTCAGAATGATTTCTTAAATTTAAATCAGATCATGTCATCCCCTATTTCCCAATGCATTTAAAATTAAACCCATCCTCTGTATGACGGCCCTGCATCATCAAGCCCCTTCCTGTTTCTCCAGCCTCACTTCGTGCCTTCCTTCCTACACTCCTGGCTTGGGACACACTCGCCTCTTTCAATTTCCTGCATGCACCAGGTTCTTTCCAGTATTAGAATCTTCACAGACAACATCTGCTCTGCCTGCAGTGTTCGTTCCTTTCTCTTTGCAGGCTGGCTTCTCACTCTGAAGATGACAGTCTTACTGTTACATCTTAAGAAAGGTCTTTCCTGAAAAAATATGCCTTTCCTCCATAGCATGTATCACAATAGGAGAGTATGTAATATGTCCTAATATGTTAACCACTGAACACATTTGGCTATTTAGTGCTTGAAATGTGGCTAGTCTGGATTGAGATGTGATGTAAGTACAAAGTAGACATCGAAACTTAAAGACAGTATAAAAAGAAAAGAAAAAATGCATTATTAATTTTTATATTTATTACATATTGAGACAGTATTTCAGATATGTTTACTTAAAATGCAATATTACAATTAATTTCTTCTTATCTTTTTAATATGGCTACTAGAAAATTTTTAAAAAATTAAAATTGGGTATATGAAGATCGATTGGAGATCACTGATCCAAAGCATAAAGGTTTTCAATAAATACTGAATGGAATGAATAAATGAATCTTCCTGGGGCATCGATAGTTTTAGAAGGTAAGGAGAGGATACTTACATAAGTGACAGGTAAGAAATGTAAAACGTGTTTTCTATTGAAATAAACATGGACATGTTATAAATTTCACATGCAGTTTTTAAACAAAACATGAAACAAAATAGAAACGTTGGTTGCAATGAACATCCCCTTAAGTTAAGCCCCCAGCAGCCCTGGAGTGAGCTCACTCTTGGGAAACTGGAAATCCTTCGTAAATAAAAGTGGA
>NW_007727939.1:5493-9872 GCF_000696425.1 Galeopterus variegatus | reverse complement strand
TAAGGAGAGGATACTTACATAAGTGACAGGTAAGAAATGTAAAACGTGTTTTCTATTGAAACAAACATGGACATGTTATGGAACATAATGTAAATTTCACATGCAGTTTTTAAACAAAACATGAAACAAAATAGAAACGTTGGTTGCAATGAACATCCCCTTAAGTTAAGCCCCCAGCAGCCCTGGAGTGAGCTCACTCTTGGGAAACTGGAAATCCTTCGTAAATAAAAGTGGAATCCCCAGGCGGTGGTCTTTAGGTCCCTCTTAGAGCTGCGGCTCTGTTAGTGCTCCCAGTCAGGGCCCTTCCCTTCTTAAGGCAAAGGGACAATTGCCCCTGCCCTTCATCCTGTTTGTCCCCCATTTCTGACTGAGCTGATTTGCCCTCTGACCACACCTGCCACCTCTCTTCTTTTCCCTCAGTTTTCCAAGACAGCATGTCTGTATGTGTCTGGGCCACCTTCTTGTCCTTGCAGAGGACAGCTCCCTTCTCTGTGCTCTGGGAGGCCTCCAGGGGAAGCCCACATGAGCTGTCTACCCAGAGGCACACACCCAGGTGTAACATCCCTCCCGCTGTGGGACTTCCCATCCTCAGACATCCCATACCTCCCTTCTCCTCATAGTTCTGGTTAATGCCTGCTCACCAGGCAATGTTCAGGTCTCTGTTACCGCTCTGTCTCATGTCACCAAGCGCTGACTCCCACGGCTTAACCCCTTGCCCTGATTTTGCTCAGGCCTCTGTTTCAGCAGTTCATTGAGAGACTATCTTGGGGAAGGTCTTTTTATTTCCATTTTACAGTTTTGCAAACTGAGACTTAGGTGATATGGCATTCCTCAGCACCCTTTACTCACTCGATTCATCTGTGTTTAATGCACGAATGAGCTAGTGAAGGGGCAGGAATAAATCCGCTGAGTGATAGGGTCATAATATTGCCCAGGACATGCTCTTTCGGTAAAGAAGCTCTCTGAGGACTGTCCTTTGACTCATTCTCTGTGTGTGTGTGGCAGGAGCTGTGGGGGAGGGGAGATACAGAGGAAGGTCTTGGGGACTAAGCTTTGCGAAGCTGGAGTGATGGGTAATCCAGTGACTTTTATTTCTGCTTTTTTTCAATGTTCTTCTAGCCATAAAGGCTGTGGACACTCTTGTCCCTGGGGGTAGAGTACATAAAGCTGCTCTAAATCTGCTCTGTTGTACAGAGAGTTTCCAAAACTGGCATCTTGATTCGAAGGGCATCCTTAGGAACAGAAAAAAAAGACCATTATTTAAAGGAATGATATATGCTTGAATGCTTAAATAGGTAACAAATCAAATAAAATATTTGTTTGATGCTCTGGGAAAATAGAAACATAAAAGAGAGAAACCATCTTTGTCAAGGCAGTTTGGTTCTTCGAGCACTGAAAAAAATCTGTTGAAAGATCTCATGGATTCAGAAAAAACAAGATGTGGAGGGAGCCTGGTGGGCAGTGATGCTACTGGGTGCCCGAGTATGTTGTGGTGGTGGCTGTAGAAGAGGGAGGGTGTTTTATTTTTTTTAAGAAAATCAAAACAGTTTGTTAACTTCATGTCTGATGGCCACTCGTGAGTGAGGTCTAGGAAGGCCGTGCTTTAATGAATTGTAATGAATGGTTGGCAATTAGTGGATCAATATTTGCATCCTATCAGCCTCTCAATCATTCGAGTACGGTCTGTTCTATATGTTACACTGAACATTTTCTTGATTGACATTATTAATTTTCATAGCAAATGACTCTTTGTTTATAATGCAAAAGTAAGCTTGGCTTAGCCTTGTCAGAATTAATCTTAATTGAAAAATAATGGTGCCTACTGAGCCTCAGGTACTACACTGGGCAACAGGGATGCAGAAATTAATACTCCATCTTTGCCCCTTTGGGTATAGGGTGAAATTTCCTTTAAGGGAATTCTGCATACTGAAATGTAAACAAGAAAAAAATTGTAAATTGAAGGATGATTACTCATTTTATGAAAGGATTTGTGTGTGTGTGTGTGTGTGTGTTGTATTTAACATGAGCATTTATTGCAAAGTTATTTCAAATAATAAAACACCATGGATTATTATATTTTTAGCAGAGACAATTTACAGAGATGTTTTCAAGAATTCAGTTATTACATTACTTACACATTTAATGCCTGCACATTAAGGAATTTCAAAAATGAAGACTCTTCTCTGTTTGGGCATATGAAACTTAAAATACTAAAAAAAAACACCAAATATAAAATATAATAAAACACCAAAATACTACAAAATATATAAAATTAGAACACTGACACTTCTAAGAAAAAGTTGTCCAATTAATTTTGATTGATTCATTTTTATCAAAGTCATCAGAAAATACTGTATATTAAAAAACAAAAAGGCAAAATTGTCAAAGAAAATTGTCATATCCCTTGACTAGAATCCACATGTATTACTTTGATAGAATGCTAAAATAATTGATTAAGATACACTTCTACTAATTTAAAATAAAATGTATATTTTCATATTATATGAAATGCAGTAGATTGAATGGCCCCCCAAAGATATTAAAGCTTAATCCCCACTGTGACTGTTAAGAGTGGGAAATCCTATTGTGGTAATTGAAAGGTGGGGCCTTGAAGAGGTGATTGGATTCTGATGCCATGCCCTAGTGAATGGATTCATAATAGTGGTCTTGGGTGTGGTCCTGAGGGCTTTAAAAAGAGAGAACATGGGAGTTTCTTTCTCTACTCCACCATATTTTCCATATGATACCTGCATCACCACCAGGACAAGGCTCTCACTAGATGTGTTCCCTGGACTTTGGACTTCCCAGCCTCTGAAAGTATAAGCAATAATTTTTTTTTTCTTATAAGTTACCCAGTTCTGGGTATTTATGTTACAAGCGACAGAAATGGACTAGTATGTGCAATCTACACATATATAAGTAGAGTTCAAAAATCCATCTAGTGATTATGTAAGGATATATACTTATATATATATATACAGCATACACTATAATTCTGAGTGCTGCCAAAAGATACTGAGTCATGATTCTTACATTTGAGGAGCTTATGGTTAATGTGGGGAGATGAGACAAACCATGGAGAAGGGAGTTAACATCCTGTCCAGCCATAAAGCAGGGTAAAGATCAGCCGTCTGTGCATCCTGACTGTCATAGGTAAGGGATCACCGGTGAACTACCAAACCTCTACTTACACCTTGCTAGATCCCAAGCCCCTCAACTCACAAGTCTAGGCATTACTTGTTTATCCATTGGCTTTTTAAAAAATTAATTGTGATTTATTTTCTCTTTTCAAGTCTTCAGCTTCTCAGTTTTCCCTTCCCATGACCATGCCACATGTGAGTCTAGAGTTCTAGTGCCACATAATTTGCCTGCCTCATTTGATGTTTACACTATCATGTTTTCTTTTCTTTTATATTAAATCTTATCCTCTCAACTGCATTCTTCCCACTGGCTTTTCTTCATATTTAAATCTCTTCCTTTAAGAAAACATAAACCCCTGATTTAATCCCTGACGTTCTTCCAGCCACCTTCCTTTCAGAACTAAACTCTTCACGACCATGTTCACATTCGTTCTCTGCATTTGCTCATCTCCTTTTCATTTCTAAATGGAGTGAGAGGAGATTTTGTGGCTTTGCGTGCATCTCGATTGATTTCTCAGAATCATGTGACACTCTTGACCTGAGTCTCTGTTGTAGGTAGAATTGTGTCCCCAAAACATGTTGATATCCAAATCTCCAATACCTGAGAATGTGACCTTACTTGGAAACAGGATCTTTGCAGATGTAAGCAAGCTAAGATAGAAGCCATATGAGTGGGCCAAATCCAATATGACTGGTGTCTTTCTTTACAAGAGAAGAGACACGGGGAGAAGGCCATGCAATGATGGAGTCAGAGGCTGGAGTGATGTGTCCACAATTTAAGGGAAACAATCCCAATCAAAGCTTCTCACTTTCCTCTTTGCAGTTCCTGCATGTTAGTGTGGGTGCCCGTTAGATCCCCATTCAACATAAGGCTCTGCCTCCACTCTGGGTATTCTGCGAGTTGTAATTGATAGGGTCAGACTTCAATATCACCACCTCCTGGATGATTAGAATCTTGGTTTTCTGCAGAGTGCATGGAAAGTTAGGATCCCTGTATCTCTCCATCAGCATTACTGAGTTGGAGGCATGGGGATGATTTATTATATGTGACACAGGTTTCTGTTTATGGACTCATGAAGACCATGTCTGCAGGATCTATAGAGCCGGCCTGTACTACCAGTACACTGAGTTGAGATAAACAAATGAATAACTGTTTTGATAATATTAAGCAAGCATGCATGATGTTGATTTCAGACATCTATTATTAACAACATAAACAAAAGGAGTCTGCCCTGGTTA
>NW_007727939.1:3599-4936 GCF_000696425.1 Galeopterus variegatus | reverse complement strand
ATGATGTTGATTTCAGACATCTATTATTAACAACATAAACAAAAGGAGTCTGCCCTGGTTATATGTCACTCTGTTTTCAGAAGCTATGTAATGTGTCCAATTTGGTAAGCCCTTGCCGATATCCATTAGAACACCAATCTTGTTTTGGAATAACACAGGATCAAGTGGGAATGCCAGTGTATTTAAAACAAGATGGGATGGCTGGATTAAAAAATCACTTGGCAAGTTTATAAAATCCCAACCATCTCTTTGGCTCCCTAAGATGATGTCTCAGAGTAGGGTAAGAAAATCAGCAAATGTTTTAGCAAACATCAGAGTATCCTATGCAACCAGGTTAAGAAACCATTGGCCTGATCCTACCTCCCATTGAGTGAGCCTCTGATGTAATGCTCAAAAACCCCAAAGACCTATCAGACAAATGGTTGTTAAATCTTTGACTGATCATGTCTAATGACAAGTGGCTCACTACCTTGCAAGGCAATACATCCCAACTTTGCAGCTCTGTAGTATAGTTCTTCCTGGATGAGGATATTTTGAAATATTAAACAAAGTCCCTGTGTACAAAGAACTTCCCTGTTCAGAAAGCTGCCAGGGATTGCCAGGCTTATTCCAAAGGGAAAGAATGACTCGGCAGAAATTGGGGTGGGGGTTCAGTACTGAGCATGTATGATTTCGTTCGTACCCCTACTCCACCCACTTCCAGGCCAAGGGTGAAGGAAGAAGAAATCTAGAATGAGCCTGAGTCCTGCAATGTTTTCTATGAGTGGAGGTCAGCCTGTATAAGGCCTAGGGGGCTGGTCTGGAAAGACTTGTCATTGGAATGAGAGCAGACACAGAGCAACAGTGTTCCCCGAGGACACATGAACCACATAGGAGATTAGGATACGGACACTAAAACTGGTCCAGGTGGCTGAATAATGGCACTGGGGGCCAGACAACCCATCCATACATGCTCAGCGCCTTGGATACAGGTAAACCCTGCACTAAACTCAGACACACGTTGTAAAAGGAGACGACACTGAATTGACTGAAAATGAATTTCCAACACTACGGGGGAGATGCTGAAATAAAAATCAAATTCTGCTGTGAAAACAAAGGAAGATGCCATTCTCGCACATCTGAGAATGTGGACTATGCTCTATCCTAATCACTCTTTCAGGGAGCAAAATCTATTTCTCTGTCGCTTCTGCCTTGTTCTACCTGTTAGGACCATTCAATGTCAGTTTTTCCTCCACCTGCTTCCTTTAGGCTTACTGAAGATGGAGATTGCTATGGACTGAATGTTTGTGCCCCACCCCAAATTCATATAAAGATGTTCCTCAACTCACAATGGGGTT
>NW_007727939.1:0-657 GCF_000696425.1 Galeopterus variegatus | reverse complement strand
ACCTGTACATTCATTCTGGAGACTCCTTTGCTATCTAGATAATCTAACAGCCATGTTTTGGGATCCCATAAGAAAGGAACTGTGAGAAACTTCTAAGGAACTTCAGGCATGCTCCATATGCTGATAGTCGCCTCTTACCAACATCCAGAAAAAATAAAAACAAAACTGAAGCTCTCTGCCCTACATCTACAAGGAACTAAATGCTGTGAACAACCATGTGAGCATGAAGACTCTTCCCCAATTCAGCATCTAAATGAGAACCCAGCCCTGGCCAATGCCTTGATTACAGCCTTGTGAGATCCTAAACAGAGGAAGTCATGTGTTACGTTAAGCTGCTAACCTTGTGGTCATTTGTTATATAACTACAGAAAAACAGTAGAATGGTGTAGCTGGAGGAGTACATAATATAAAATATTTACATGGTCTGTGTCTCAGATTCCTACCAAAAAGAAGTAGGAAAGGGAATGCAGTGGAACACAGCAGAAAGAATATTTGTACTCTTAGAGAAAGACAGATGTGGATTTTAACTAAAAATGTCATCTCTTGCTAGCTGTATGATTTTGTGCAAGTCACTTAACCTTTCTGTACCTCATATACTCTCCAGCAAGATGGAAATGATGTCTTCTACTGATGCTTCAAATTGATATGAAAGAATAT
>NW_007727938.1:317567-349220 GCF_000696425.1 Galeopterus variegatus | reverse complement strand
CTATTTGCAGATGACATAATTATTTATGTTTAAAGTCCAAGGAACATCCAAACTGTCCTAGAACTAATAAGTGAGTTTATCAAAGTCACATGATACAAGATTAAGATGCAAAGAAAGTTTTCTCTATACTAACAATGTACAGATGGAAACTGAAATTAAAGACACAATACCATTTACAATCACTCTAAAAATAATAATAATAATTAGGTGTAAATCTAACAAAACATGTACATGATCTTTATGCCAAAATTATGAATTGCTAGTGAAAGAAGTCAAGGAAGATCTAAATAAATGAAAGAGATATCATGTTCATGAATTGGAAGACTCAGTAAAGATGACAATTTCTATTCAAATCCCAGCAAGGTTTTTTGGTACATGTATATAAATTATTCTCAAATATATATATAAAAAGGTTCAGACCCTTGAAAATAAGAAACTACTACAAACAAATCTCAAATATTCAACAACTAAGACAGAACAAATTCCTTGAAAGGTACAAACTACCAAATTTTACTCCAGAAGAAATAGATAACCTGCATAACCCTATCTATTAAAAAATTGAATAAATAGTTAAAACCCTTTCAATGATAATGACAAAATATCTCCAGGTCCATATACCCTCACTAGAAAATTCTATCCTACATGTAAAAAAGAATTAATACCAATACAGTCTCTTCTAGAAAATAGAAGAGGATAAACACTCGATATTGCTAAGATGTTTATTCTCCTAAAATTGATCTATAGATTCAATGCAATCCCAGTTGAACTCCTAGCAGAATTATGGATAGGTATTGACAAGATGATTCTAAAATATATAGGGACTGTCAAAGTAACCAGACAAGCCAAAACAAGTTTTAAAAGAACAAGGTTGAAGATTTCCCCTAGTTGATTTTGAGACTTACTATAAAACTACAGTAATGAATATCATGTGGTGTTAGTGAAAGTGTAGACATGAGGATTAACGGGACACAGTCCAGAAATAGAGCCATATGAATATGGCCAACTGATTTTTGACAAAGATTCAAAGGCAATTTAATGGAGTGAGAATAATTTTACCAACAAGTAGTGTTGGACTGTGATAGAGTTTGGATATGTTCCCCCCTAAAGCTCATGTTGAAGTCTGATCCCCAATGTGGCAGTGTTGGGAGGTGTTTGGGGCATGGGGATGGATCTCTCATGAATAGACTAATGCCGTCCCTTGGGGGCGTAGTGAGTTTCTTCCTGCTCTATTAGAGCCCGTGAGAGCTGGTTGTTTAAAAGGACCCTGGCACTTCGCCCCCCTCTCTTGCTTTTTCTCGCCATGTGATCTGCTTGTAAGTGCTGGCTGCCTTGTCATTTTCCACCATGAGTAGAAACAGCCTGAGGCCTGCGCCAGATGCAGCTGTCCAAGAAATGCAAGCCAAATAAACCTCTGTCCTTTATAAGTTACCCATTTTCAAGTATTCTTTTATAGCAACACAAAAATGGACTAACACAGACTGATTTAAAATCCATTTTTTAAAAAATGAACCCTCAAGCTATGCCTCACATATTACACAAACCTTAACTCAAGCAACAGTAGGGATGACTGGTTAGCTCAGCTGGTTGCAGCATGGCCTAGTAATACCAAGGTCAAAGGTTTGGTTCCCCATACTGGCCAGCTGCCAAAGAAAAAGAATAAAAAAGCAACAATATACCTAAATGTAAAATTTTTACTACAGCAGAAAACAAGAGAAAAATCTTTGTGACTTTATGTTAGACAGAGTTTTTAGCTTTAACACCAAAAGCATAATCAATAAAATAAAAAAATTTTTGATAACTTGGATTTTATACAAATTTTAAAATTTTGCTATGCAAAAGTCACTATTAACAGATTGAAATTTGAAGCCACCTGGGGAAAAAACTTGCAAATGACAGATCTGACCAAGGATATGAATACAGTATACATAAAGAACCTTCAAAACTCAACAATAAGGAAACAAAAATCTAATTTAAAAAAAGTAGTCAAAATTTTTGTATAGACATTTCAACAAAGAAGACAATGGTGACAAATACATGAAAAGATGCTCAATGTAATTAGTGGCTAGGAAAATGCAAATTAAAACCACACTGAAATATCAGTACACACCTGTTAGAATGGCTACCAAATGACAACATGAAATGCTGGTGAGGATGTGAAGTAAACGGAACTCTCATATATTGCTGCTGTGAGTGATGAATGGTACTGCCACTCTGGGAAATAATTTGGTCATTAAACATACACTTACTTTATTACCCAGCAATCCTACTTCCCAATATTTGCCCAAAAGAAACATAAACTTTTGTTGACACTAAAAACTGTCTATAAGTATTTATATCAGCTTTACTCATAATTGCTAAAAACTGGAAACAACTCGAATTTCCTTCAGCTGGTGGATGATCAAAATGTGGTGTCTTCTGTGATAACTTCTCAGTAATAAAAGGGAATAAACTATTAATACACACAACTAACATGGATGAGTCTCAAATGCATTGTGCTAAATGTCGAAAGTCGGACTAAAAGAGTTGCATACTGTACGATTCCACTTATATGACATTCTAGAAAAGGCAAAACTTATAGGAATGGAGAACAGATCAGTGGTTGTCAGAGAGTAGGGGTGGAGGTTGGTTTGACTACAGAATGGTGAAACAACAAAATTACTTTGGTGTAATGGAAGTCTTCTGTATCTTGATTATGGTGGTGGTCATGTGACTATAAGACTTTGTCTAAACTCATAGTGAATTTTGCAGTATATAAATTTGAAAAAACTTTTTTTTAATCCTGAGAATTAGATTTGCATCTCTCTAACCTATGGCCTGGGTGTCTGTACCACAGTCTGGCTTAACTCCCTTATAAGTCAGCTACTAGAAAATTGCAACTCTGTAAGAAGCAGCCATTATGTAAACAGCATAGCCCATTTGGGGGGGAAAAAATCTGTTTGGCCCATTAACTATCTGAACGATATTACTAATCATTCCAGAAAAACTAGGCACTCTTTCTTAATCTTGTTTTAGAAAGCTACTATCATTTCAATTTGGGATGCCAGGGATGTACCGCCCTGGTGAAGCCTCGGCAGTAATTGCAGGACTCCTCCCACTTGCAGCCGTCCCAGAAACCCAGAGGGGGAAGGTGAACAGGTGGCCTAGGAGCTACCAAGAGGGGAAGGAATTTGCACTGATGTGGCAGCCCTTCCTAGTGGTAGTCATTTGTTTTAGGGCCTCTACAAGATTTTGGGAAGCCAACATAAGTAAGCATTGCTGCAAAATATAGAGTAGAGAAACAGGAATAGGAAAAATTAAGATGTGCAAACCTTATAAATAGTGTCTGACAGTTCACACAGGACTGTGCATCTAACAGCATAGCTTATTTTTCTTTTAACAGTATTCACAACATATTCCAATAAATGACTGGCTGCACATGTCAAGAAAGGAGAAACCACCTTACTGCATAGCAGTGACACTGTCCTCCTTCATGTCTTGCCATGGGTGTTCCCTTAGCAAGTTAGGTCTTGACATGAATGCTCTCACTCTGTGTGCGTGACTCCACCTTGGATGTGCAAACCTCCTTGTGTGACACAATGGAACTGCTGGATTGGCACTGCTTGGAAATCTTCCTGCTTGCACTCATTAGAGATACACTTAAGTGAACATTAGCTTCTGAAGGCCACGTGTTATCTATAGGTGTCCGTGCCATTATTTTCAGTGGGCAATTTCTGACTCAAAGACCATTAATGGGCAGAAGTTTGTAGGCACAGTTGCCAGCACTGAAGCAAAGCTCCATGAGGAGTCTGCAGCTGCAGCCATGATTTGACTGGGGAAGGGCGAGTGTGACCACTCAGGACAACCAAAGGCCACAGGGAGCAGACTACCCTTAGTTCAGTATGGCTCTTCTTGGGCCAGCTATTAACTCGATTAAACTAGCTACTGTGCCTTTCAAATTAAATAGCATACTTATAAAGAATTATTAAGCAGGAATTCTTGCCCATGACCAGTTTTCTTCTATCATCATGAGGTTTCCCATAGCCTGGTTTTGACGGGGAGCCCTGAGGCCAGCTGACCCTGGGTTGTTGATCATCCCCAATCATCCTCCACCTCAGCTGGTCACCTGCCCTCCCTGGCACTGTCATCCCAAGCAGCTACCCCAACTTCCTCCCACCTGGAATGCCACCATTTGTCATTTTCCCCACCCTCATTTTAGTACCCTCTGGATTCCTGTCTACTGGAAGCAAAAATTCTTGAAGCCCTCACCTAATGCTCCTTTCGTTACTAAAATCTGGTTCTTCCTGGAGGCCGTTGACTTTCCAGCTACTCTGTGCAGTACCTGCTCTTTTTCCAGATCTCTGCACATCCCCAGGTGGGTCAGCTTTCTCCCAACACTCTTCTGCAAATCATTCTTCTTCCTCTCTGAGCCTCATAGTACCAGCTCAGATACACTGTCTCCCACATAAGCTCAGCTGACCCGTTTGGGGCTCCAGGTCATAATGTCCCACAGGCTTCTTCTCTCCAGTAGGTCCTCAGGACTTCTCATCCGTGCCCCAAATCCACTCGTCCTCCCAGCCTCCTCACATAGCCTCAACCCTTTAAAACAGGCTGGTGCTTCCTCCCCACCGCTCCCCCGTTCCCATGACAAACTCTTGGTCAATATCTGAATGCAAGCACTGAGTCCTCCCTGTGAAAGAACCTCAGTCGTCTCCAACCTCAAGCAAGTGTGAAGACCTCAGTCCTGTCTTCCCCTGTTGAACAGTGTACACTGTGGTAGCGTAACAACTACTGAAAAGTTTTGGAATTAGTTAATGCGGTCTCTATCCACTGACCTTGAACACACTCAGGGTATTATCCCCCCTCCTTTTCCTCTTCCTCTTCTTTTAGTATTTTATTTTTATATTCTTGAACATGGATCCATATCTGAATACTGATCCTTGCTGAATGAAGAAACAAATAATTATGATAGGGTGAAAAGTGTCTGAATAATCTACCTTCATTCAACAGATGAGAACATCAAAACCGAGGCCCAGGGAGGTGACACAACCTCTCAGAGTCACACGGCTCGTGTCAAGCCAGGACTGGAATTCGAATCTAAATCCCAGCTCAGCGGTTCTTCACGGTGTGAGACACTTCCTTCCTGTACCTGGGTGCATTTCAGTTTTTAGACTAATGAATTCAGTCATTAAAAATATATATGAATGTGCAGAAAGATACATTTACTCTGTTAAAAAAATTTTTTTGAAAACTCTAAGAATGATAATGATATGCCTATAATTTAAAAAATATTTTAAAACCTGCCCAGTCACCTAGGAAAAGTAATTATAAGAACTACAACTACACTGAAATTAAGGAAATCTTTCATGTTATTTTTACCAACTTGAAAGACTATCAGCCAGAGGGAACAGAGTCTGGTTTTAATTAAATGACAACCTTATTCACCGGCATACAACAGTGCAATATGTTGAATGAATCAGCTGGGAGTGGGGAAGGAAGCCACCGGAACACCCCACATCCTCTCAGGCAAGGTAGTTTGTTGCCCTCCTTGATTCTAGAACATTCCTCCAGTTAGCACCTTCACTGGGGTGGGGGATGGGGGAGGGGTTAGAGCAGAATGCTTTAGAAGGGAAATTACACATTAACTTAGCAGTCTAGACTATAATTTATAAATAAATCAAGCAAAGGTAATTTATTAGATTCTTGAGGAGAGCGAAGAACTGGAAAAAAGGAGACTAAACTAGACATGCAGCATGAATGGCTTCCAATTAAAAATTAGGCTTAATGCATAAACAGAAGACAATCTTTGATAAGTCCTGGTTAGTATTTACAGTGACATCCGAGAGGATGAAACAACAAAAGGCTCCTATGAGAAGAGGCCCTTGAGGTGATGCTGGCCTCTGCAGCCATTCAGGTCTCACCTCCCAGATCTACTACTTGCTCTGTGTTGGACCATGGAGAGCAGAAGGAGCAGCTTCTGATCCCAAAGGCAGTTTTTGCTCCCAAAGTTGGATTACTAGAATCCCATGCAGCGTGACTGCTGATGGGATGATTCTCCTTCTGTCTCGTTTTCTCAGGCATGCTCTGTCTCAGTCTCCATCACCAAAACTCATCCTGGCATAACTCTTTCTTGTGACCATGAAGAACCAGCAGACAGGACAGAAATGGAGTGGCCAACAGGAGAAGCAGGATCAGGGAGCAGGTCACCTTGGGTAGACCAGGTGATATACCTGGAGGCAGACGAGCCAGTCCCTCCTTTCCCTGGCTCCTCCCTGGGCTGCAGAATATCAGCAGGCACACGGGCCACACCTCCATTCCCCTACTGCCTACAGCCCCCCAGAATGGGCCAACCCATCTTAAGATCTCATCAATTGGGAATCAAACACTTCCTGGGGTCAAGTTTTCAGTTCATCACTCCACCCATCAAGCCAAGCCCATCCTGGCTCTGCCAAATGACCCAACTAACACACAGTCTACATCTTTTGGGGACTCACCCAACCCTGCTTGACCTGCCTCCTCACCCCACTCTAGCAGGTAGTCTCAAGTCAGTGTCCTTGTTGGGGCTAGACCTGGACCCCACCAGTAGCCTCTCCACCCACAGTCCCATCAGCATCAACCTTGAGACTCAGGTAGCATGAGCTAAACACCTGTGCACAGGAGCATGCTCACTAAAGCATTGCTCATAATAGTAGTCGATGATAAGCAACCAGGATATTCACCAGCAATGGCTAATGGTGTAGCAGCCACATTACAAAGCACACATTGTAGTTTCAAAATCAAAGCAACCAAGATGAAAGGGTAATCAAGATACATTTTTGAGTGAAAAAAAACTTTCAGAATAATACATACAATATGATTCCATAACATATACATATAATGTTTTTTTTGTCTGTGTGTGTGTGTGTGTAGCCACAGAATTATGTATTTTTCAGCACCACACTCTCCCAAGTGAGCCACGGGCCGGCCCCCAGAATTATGTATTTTTATGGGAACATATGTATACGCAAGTGCGTAGCTTAAAAGTCTGAGAGAGCACATCTCAGATAAGACAGTAGTTACTTCTCAGAAAGGAGGTAGTCAAAATAATGTCTTAGTTTTTTACAAGGAGAAGATAGCCATTAAAATTAATTAAAATATATATATGAAATTCACAGAATACATACAATTGGCCAATAAACATGACAAGATGTTTAACCTCTCCAATAATCAAATAAATGCTAATTAAAACAATGGCAAGGATTGTTTTTCACCAATGCGTTTGGCAAAAAGTAAACAGCATGAGAACTTGCACTGTTGGCAAGGGGATGGTGGACGGGACAGGCGGTGTGTGCAGCCTGGTGTCCGGCCCCAGGCCTCCCAGCCGACCTCTGCGTTCCAGCCATTGCTCTGGCAACCAGCGAGCAAGGTGCAGCCTGATGGCCTCTCCCCAAGGTGTTCCAGTCTCGATCTCCGGCTTTCCTGCTGCCCCTGCAGCTTGTTTGGCTATTCTGGGCATGGGAACCAACCCAGAAAGTCCCAGAAGGTCACACGCCCTGGGGAACCTTTGGCGGCTGAGGCTCACGAGCTAGACACACATACTTTCCTCTTGCTGTCTCAGGAGAAAATTCTGAGGCACATTCTGAGCAGTATCTCAGAGGGTCCAGAGAGGAAAGGAGCCCTCTATGCCCACGCAGTCATCAGCTCAATGACTCTCCCCTGGACTGGCTTTTTCTTTTCCCCTGTCGACCTCCCCGCTCCCACTTCCGTTCCCTGGATTGCTTTCCAAAGTAAACCACCTGCACACAAGACACATCTCAGGCTCTCTGGGACTGCCACTCACTGAGGAAGGACGGATTGGTCAGTACCACCGGCTTGGAGCACAGGGTGGTAACACCCAGTGAAATGTAAGTGTGTACAGTTCACCTCTAGAACTTCACTCTGCTGAAGATGTGCACACGTGCAAGAAGATCCATCCATCGTCCATTTATGCTGAATCCATTATTGTCTGTTTGTGCACTTCATCCATCTGTTTATGTTCTGTTCCGGGCACGTGGTAATGAAGGCAGATAACGCTCCTGCCCTCCTCCTGTTGGGGAGTTAGTGGGCAGCAGACACACACACAAGCAAGGGACAGTGCACAGTGTCCTCACCATCGATGCTCTTGGTAGGAAAAAGAAAAACTAGAAACATCCAAAATTAAAGGAAAGGGATTATATCCAACGTAATAAATAAATTAATAAATAAATAAAGCAAGATACACAACTATACGTCTAGAGTGATTCTATTTTTTAATCTAATCTTTTTTCTAAAAATAGTTTTATTTATTTACCCACATACACTCACACACACACATGCACACACACCAGGATTATATCTCAATTATTCTTAATAAGTTTTTTGCTTTTGCCTAAGTATATAATGCATTAGCATCCCATCTGCCTGGACAGGATTTGGTTTTGTCGCAGAAATGCTATCACACAAAACATCTCAGTTTTTAAGGTGGATTTTGTTTTTTTTATTTTAACAGCTTTATGCAGGTATGTCTCAATTAATTCTTACACCCACCTGCAGAGTGCATGTGCTTTCCCTCATTTTTAAAATAAACTGGAGAGGTTCAGAGAAGTCGAGCAGCTTCCCTGCCATCACATAGCTTTTATATACAAGGGAGCATGGATTCAATGCAGAGCTGTAAGTCTACAAAGTCCTGGCTCCTCAGCGTCTCTATGGCTTCTTCCACACCGGAGAGGGAAGAAAGTGAATGCTCCCAGGTTGGATCCAATTGCTTCTGGGAGGCGAGCCATGAACAGGCATGCAGCAAGGCTAGACGCGCTTCTGACTCTGATCTAAAACCGCGTCCAGCCTCTCATTTCCCTCCCGCGAAGGCTGCATTTCCTGGCTGACTTCAGCCTGTCCCAGCAGCCACCGTCTACTATTCCAGTTTAGGGGTTTTGCCCCGCTTTGGGGTGGCATGTGGCCCTGCTCCCCTTCAGGTAGCATGGCTTCGTGAGAGCGGTCATAAAACCTGGGAATCAGAGGTAAATAGGAAGGAAAAGAATCCACCCCTAAGAGCAGAGGGCGTGGCATTTCTTCAGCAAGCAAATGTGTGCAGAGGCCAAGTGAGGAGCACAGAGGCCCAGCCCCCGGCCCCCTGCAGACCCCTGCTGCCTCTTGCCAGGAGAAAGTGAAACATGTCCCTGCTGGGACTCTGCCTTCTGCTGACACGTGGGTGTGGGCCCTGAGCAGCCAGGGGCCTCCCTGGAACCAAGGCTTCTAATCCCAGCCCCGCCAAATCCTTGGAGCTGACCCTGGGGCTCACGACCCTTAGAGCACCCTCAGGGAGGATCCTGGACATCATCTGGAGTGTGGGACTTTCCACTCTTGTTCAGAACCCCAGAGACATGTCTCGAGGACCACGTCATCAACCAGCCATTTCAGGTGGGAGTTTGGGACCATTCCACTCAGTGCCACATGGATTCATGAATTCATCCGCTCAGCATTTTGAACAATTCATTCATCTGACACCCATTTATTGAGCTGCTGCTATGCCGGGGCGTTCCTCCGGGTATCACCCTATGCAGTCCTCTAGACTTTGAAGCCACAGGTTAGCAACAAAAACATACATTGTGGAAAAGACTGCCTCTTCAATAAGTGGTGCTGGGAAAACTGGACATCCATATGCAGAACAATGAAACTAAACCTGTACCTCTCACCATACACTAAAATCAACTCAAAATGGATTTAAGATTTAAGTATAAGACCTGAAACTGTAAAATTACCAAGGGAAAATATAGGTGAAACACTTCAGAAACTAGGTCTGGGCACAGACTTTATGAACACGAGTCTGAAAGCACAGGCCACAAAAGAAAAAATAAACAAATGGGACTATATCAAACTAAGGACCTTCTGCACAGCAAAGGAAAAAATCAACAGAGTGAAATGACAACCTACAGAGTGGGAGAACATTTTTGCTAATTATGCATGCGACAAGGGATTAATATCCATAACATACAAGGAACTCAAGCAATTACACAGCAAAAAAAAAAAAAAAATAACCCAATTTAAAAAATGGGCAAAGAAGTTGAATAGACATTTCTCAAAGCAAGATTTATAAATGGCCTACAGATACATGAACAAATTCTCAACATCACTGAGCATCAGGGATCAAAAAGACGGTGAATAACAAATGCTGGTGAGGGTGTGGAGAGAAGGGAACACTCCTACGCTGTTGGTGGGAATGTGAATTAGTGCAACCACTATGGGAAACAGTATGGAGGTTTCTCAAACACCTACAGATAGATCTTCCATACGATCCAGCTATCCCACTTCTGGGTATATACCCAGAGGAATGGAAATCATCATGTCGAAGGGATACCTGCACTCCCATGTTCATCGCAGCTCCGTTCACAATAGCCAAGACATGGAACCAACCTAACTGTTCATCAATGGATGATTGGATAAGGAAACTGTGGTATATATACACCATGGAATACTACTCTGCCATAAAAAAGAATGAAATTCTCCCATTTGCAACAACATGGATGAGGCTGGAGAAATTTATGTTGAGTGAAATAAGCAAAGCACAGAGGGATAAATACCACATGTGCTCACTCATAAGTGGGAGCTAAGAGTGAAAGGAAGGAAGGAAAGAAAGACCACAGTGGTGTGTTGGATTTGCAGAGGGAGGGAGCAGACTTAGGGATTCAAAGTGGAGTGGGGGGAAAGGAAGATGGGGGGAGGTTGGGGATAACTGGGTGGGGGACACGGGGTATAATCACAGTTTGTGGTGATGGGCTGTTGCCAGTACAGATCTGGCCATCACATCTTGGGCATGAGTGGTGACAATCAGCTTTGTACCCCATGAATATTCACAATCAATAAAATAATAATAATAATAATAGAGGCCTGTAGAGAAGGCCACGATGTGAGGTGAGAAAGCATCTTCCCGGCCACCTGCTCGTCCAGTCTGTGTGGGTGGAGCTCACCTGCCACCGTGAATACCATCAGGGAGGCTGGCTGGGGCCCTGGGTTCACCAGGTGAACTGAGAGTGGAAGTCCCCACCACAGCCTCTCTTCTGAAACACCCACTGGACATTTTGTGTCATCCTGCCATAGTGACAGTTAGAGCTCAGGAGCCTTATTTTTGACAATAATTGTAAAAATCCCACACTGAAAATATGAAAATGTAATTAAGATAACCCATCAGCTCAAGGGCATGGTCTTGTCAGAAAACCATCATCTGGATCAGGTGTTTTTGTCTTAACCAGTTCCCCTCATCCTGAGACCACCCCCCTCCTTGGATAAGAGGGAAATAATCACTGCAGCCAACTTCCCTCACTCCCTGCCACATGCCTGCCCCTAGGTACTCAGCATCCATTAACTCACTGACTACCACAGCTATTCCCATGTTAGAGAGGAGGAACCTGGGGCACAGAGAGGTTTATTAACTTGCTGAAGGTCCTACAGCTAGCCGGTGCCAGAGCTCCGCCCAGGCTGTCAAGCACTGGAGTCTATGTGCCTCAGAGAAAGAAAAAAGAGCATTTAATTTCCAGATCTGGGTCCCCAGTAAGATACTCAGTTGTGCCCCAAAGCACCCATGAAGTTAGGTTAACCAGAGTCGCCTAAGACCCAAGAATTCAAACAATAGTTACTTTTCCTTAATTCACTTCACCTTATTGCAATTGGGATCATTTATTCTGATTAATAAACAGGAATCTCTTAGTATCGGTCAACCTGAGTACAATTTCGTACTCCCCCTCTCTGGAAATATGACACGGTTCCTGATTATACACACTTTGCTGGGTCCTCTGTTGAGTCTGGAGAAGGCTGGGCAGTTTCTGGGGACAGGGATGAGGGGCATACGCTCTGGGACATCCTACACTAAAGCAAAGAGAAGAAGCTGTTTGGAAAATTTAAATAACCCCCTTCAAGGCTCTCCCTATGTCTCTTTTTCAAGTGGTTTTGTCTGAGAAGAAACAGAGGTGGAGGGCAAATAAATGGCGTGGTTCTTCCGGACCGGCAGCCTCTGGATGCAGAGCTGGGCCCTGCACCCCGCGGCAGCCTCGTGGCCTCAGTGTCTCCTCGGTGCACCGCCCAATGCAGAGCGGACCCAGGGTCTGACCTGCTTCCCCAGATCCAGGCAAAGGCAACTTCCCAGCCCACCGGGCAGCGGCTGACAAAGCCGGAGAACTGAGCTTCAAAGTTGGGTTCTTTACACTAGAAACGGCAGTTTGGTTTTTCTTCCAGGACTAGACTAGTCATAAAAGACATTGTCTGCCCTTAGCTCCATATTCATTCCTGTGAAATCAAAGCTGGAAAAAGCCTTGTCTGCACTAAGTGCTTGGTCACAAGGAAAGCTGCTGTCATAGTTTCTGGATGACCAAGAAGATTCGATAAGGTAATTGAAGATTACCTTAGGACAGCTTTGTCCAGAGGGACTGAATCATGTCACTGCAATAAAAATCCCAGTGGCCTTTATTAAGCTCTGTGCTTTAGAAGGAAGAGTACACAGCACGACACTCATTAACATGCCTCCAACATCTGATTGCCTCTCCAAGTCCCCTCTGCAAAGAGAAAGATTCAGAGCTGATGTTATGAAGGCCTAATTATGCTTAAATAAAATGAAGATGATACATTTTAGGTAAATAAGTGTGGTGTCCACTGGTGGAATTGGGTCCTGACGTGGCAGAGAGGAGGAGTCGGCCCACAGCGTGGGTGGAAGTGGGGCAAAGCACGTACCACGGGACATGTCTTCTGTGCCTGCGTCAAACTTCCACCCCTCGAAATATGTACTATAAAATGAATTAACTCTTGGAGCCTTTCAAGCTGCTTTGGAGCCGGGTTTATGTTCAAATCTCATCATCTGGCAGCAAGGATTGATTTCTCACACTTCAGATTCATAACCTTTCTCAACCTCATCCCCCTGAGGCTAGAGACACTCACTTTCCTGGCTGCAGGAGTGTCACGGCTCATGACTCTTGGCCGAGCCCTCTCCAGGACTTTCCCTCTGCCAAAGACAGAGGACTTGCCCGGAAGCACACCCTTCTGGGCAGCCACACCCAATGACCAGTCACAGAAAAGCCCAGGGACTTCTTTCCCTCCAAGTGTGATGACTCCTAAGGGCCATCCCAGCTATGGAGTTCCCAGTGGAAACTAATCATTTTGTTACAATATCACAGTTCAGCTTCCGCCCAGTGAGTCTCCAGCCCTAATCCTACCTGCTAGCGGGTGTCATTCTCAAGAGCTGTCTCCAGTGAACTTCCAAGATGCAAATCTCCCTCTCAGAATCTGCTCCTTGGGAGCCACAATGTCCAAATCTAGGAGACTCTCTGAGATCACCAAGAGAGCGAGTGTAGAGGGAGAAACAAAGATTCCAAGGACAGAACTTGGGGCGATCCTATATCTGGAGGTCCAGGAAATGAGGAGAGAGCAGCTAAAGACTGAGAAGGGGTAGGCAGAGGGGGAGGAGGACAGTCAGGAGGGCCTGGTGTCTGGGGAGGCAGGTGAGGGTCTGCAGAGGACAATGATTCACTGTGTCAGGTGCTATGGATTGAAACTGACCTTGGGATTAAGCAAGTTGAGGTCGTCCTTTGCAAGGATGATGGTGGTGGTAACTGTCATTGGAATAGCACTTTGCAATTTTCAGAACACCCTCATTTAATCGTAACAACATCCCTGGGGAATAGATGGGATGGGTATTTTATTCCACTTATAAGGATGGTGTATTAGTCAGGGCTCTCCAGAGAAACAGAACCAATAGTGTGTGTGTGTGTGTGTGTGTGTGTGTGTGTGTGTGTGTGTGTGTGTGTGTGAAGAGATTTGTTATAAGGAATTAGCTTGTGCAATCATGCAAGGGGACAAGTCCCAGGATCTGCAGGTGAGTTGGCAGGCTTGAGACCCAGCAAAGGCCAATATTTCAATTCAAGTCCAAAGGTGGAAAGAAGCTGGTGTCCCAGTTCAGAGTGTCAGGCAGGAGTTCCCTGTGACCCACAGAACAGGCAGTCTATTTGTTCTTCAACAGACTAGATGCAGCACACCCACGATGGGGAGGACAATCCGCTCTACTTGGCCTACCAATCCAAATGTTGTCACATTCAGAAACATTCCATAAACACGCCCAAATCACCTTTGACCAAATGTCTGGGCACCCCGCATCCCTGTCAAGTTGGCATATAAAATTAACCATCACAGATGGTAAAACTGACTTTTAGAAACACGATATGACTTGGCTAACGCTGCAGGCCCTTTTGCAAAGGTTCAACAAGCACAAGTCTGTAATAGCTCCAGTGTGGCTCTTCCCGGGGTTGGAGCTGGGGAGGGGCGATCATGCCCACAGGCCCACCCGCTGTAGGAATCACGCATATGGAAAGGTAGGCCCAGTCCCTGTCCAGCCTGTCTCTATCTCAAAGAGGAGCTTTTACCAGGACAAACCAACCACTGCACGGACGACTGTGTGAGAAGTGGGAGTCAGAGCAGCACCCAGTCACGTGTGTGACAGAAAACTGTGTCCCCCAAATTCATGTGCTGAAGCCCAGAACCCAGTTCCTCCAAATGTGACTGCGTTTGGAGATAGGGTCTTTAAAGACTTAATTAAGGTTAAATGAGGTCTTTAGGATGGGCCCTCATCCAATACAACAGGTGTCCTTAAAGGAAAAGGAGATTAGGACACAGACAAACCCAGGGGCAGACCAGGTGAGGACACAGGGAGAAGACAGCATCTACAAGCCAAGGAGAGAGGCCTCAGGAGAAACCAAACCTGCTGACAACTTGATCTTGGACTTCCAGCCTCCAGAACTGTGAGGAAATAAATTCCTGTGGCTTAAAGCCCCCCGTCTGTGGGAGCTTTGTAGCTGGAATCCTAGCAAACTAATACAGATTTTGGTACCAGGAAATGGGGTGCTACTATAGCAAATACCTGAAAATGTGGAAGTATCTTTGGAACTGGGTAATGGGCAGAGACTGGAAGAATTTTGAAGTGCATGTTAGAAAAGCATAGATTGCCTTAAGGAAATTCTTGGTAGAAATATGGATTTTAAAGGCAATTCTGGTGAGGTCTCAGAAAGAAGAAAGGAGAGCTGTAGAGAAAGCTTCTATCATCTTAGAGCATATTGTCAAGGACAGAATGTTGCTAGAAATACGGAAGTCAGATGCTTCTGGTGAGGTCTCAGTTGGAAATAAGGAACATATTATTGAAAACTGGAGGAGGACCCCACCTTCCAGGGGGCAGTCCCCAGGCCAGTCCACGCGCCTCCCCCTTCCCCGAGCAGAGCTCACTGTGGTCGCGTCTGCAAGACACATGCAGGTGATTTGGGAATTAACCATCTCTCTGAAGATCTTCTATTCAGAATGTGAACATCCAGAGCAAAGGTCCCTGGAGCAGAACTCCTGAGCAGCAGTGGCACTGCATCTTTAGTGTCACCAAGCTCACAAACAGATGGAAAAGTTTAACTTGAAGCTTCCTTGCCTGCAGTGAAGCAGAGAGATGCATATTAGTCTCACAAGAAAAGTTGTGGGCTGCAACCTGACTTTCCACCTTTCCTACAAATTCCAGTTACTGTTGCTTTTTACCTTGTGCCTTAAGGTGGTTGGATGGGCCACTGGGAACTACTTTCTGGATATTAGTCAGGAGAGTCCAAAAGCAAAGGATTTCACAGCTGATGTCAGTAAGGCCATAGCTTTGGGGAATGAAGAATCTCTGACTGATGAAGCATCCATGAAAAAGGCAGAATGTGACAGATGCCCTTCTGTGTCTCCATCCCTTGGAGGTCAGAATGAGCTCATTTTCAAACCAGATCTCAGTTTGGGAGAAGCTCAGGCAGAAAATTCCAAAGTATATGGGTACCGGTATCACCCTGAGGAGGGTAGGTCTTTACAGAGGGTCGCCAGCCTCACTCCCCACCAGAACAGAGAGAAACACCTGATGTGCCTGTGGGAACATCTCATCCCTTCTTGCAGAGCAGCCCAGAATACAGCATCTACATCTCCACCAGGCTGGATGCAAAAAGGTTAATCGAGCCAAACTCTTGAATGTGGACTATCTAGAAGCTCTGAAGGAAGAAAACTGGGACTGCTTTATATTCCACGATGTGGACCTGCTGCCCGAAAATGACCCTAACTTTTATAAGTGTGAGGATCAGCCCAGGTTATCTGCTGGTTGACTGGAACAGCACTGCATACAAGCTACATTACAACAGATATTTTGGGGGAGAGCAATTTTTCAAGGGTTGAGCTCCACAGAATGAAAATGCCCAAGCCAAAGCCTGCCGTGGGTAAATCCGCAATGATTCTCCACACTAGGCACCAGCAACGAGGTGCACGCGGAACGGGGGGAAGCTCTTACTCCAGGTGTCACAAGTGTGGAGAACAGAAGGGGTGAGCAGTTATTCTTGTAAACGACCATCTGTGGGACACAGTCCTCTATGAATCAGCATCACAGTGGCTTTCTGGACTGGTTCATGACCTGGATCTTTTAGCGACATTTGGAAGAACTGATTATTTGATTGCAATAATTTTGGCCTAGAGACTTCCCCTAGTAGGACACATTAAGAACTTGTTGCAGCTAATTATTGGGCTGAATTTTTCCTTTTAGTATTTTCTTTGCATAGCTCCTGGTGATACAGAATGTAAAACAAGTGTAACAAGACAGCTTTTTTAGTTGTTTGGATCATGAGAGTTAAATATTATAATTTAGATACTTGAAGGACTAAATATAAGTGGGCAACTCAAAAGATATAATGAAGGTACACAAGAGACTTGAGAACTCTGGTTGAGGGAGATTTATTGAAATTTGCAGTGATAGATTACAGGATAAAAGGCCACTGGAAATAAGATTATGAATGTCCCAGAGAACCAGAATTGTTCTCAATCCAAGGCAGAAAGGTCCGAAGATGTACTTCTGTTACTCATTCATCCTGCATGGTCATTGTGAAGCAGTGACCGCCAGGTAAGAAGAGGGCCACAGAAGAGGGCAGAAAGGGTGAAGAATCGATATGCAGTGAGCTGGCACGAGGACAAGTGTCAGATGGAGAGGTGGCAGCCCCCAAGCCCGCTGCTGCTGCTAATGCTTTGCGATGGGTGCCCCACACCCAGATAAGCCTTCCAGTCACAGCCCAGCAGAGACGTGGTGTCTACTCACTAGCAGTTTACCAGTTACATACTAACTAATTATCTGTAAAATACCTCTCTAGTAAAATACGGAAAAGCTTTGGGTGCTCAAAAAAAGAGAAATAAAAGAAAGCTGGAGGAAAGGAGATCATTGTTATGAAGTGGCAGAGGACTTGGCTGAATTGGGTTCTACTGTGGTGTCTACTCACTAGCAGTTTACCAGTTACATACTAACTAATTATCTGTAAAATACCTCTTAGTAAAATACGGAAAAGCTTTGGGTGCTCAAAAAAAGAGAAAGAAAAGAAAGCTGGAGGAAAGGAGATCATTGTTATGAAGTGGCAGAGGACTTGGCTGAATTGGGTTCTACTATTTCGTGGGAAGCAGAACTTGTAGGCGATGAACTTGGATATTCAGCTGGAGAGATTTCTAAGCGAAGTGTTGAAGGTGTGTCCCGGCTTCTGTTGTCTGTGGCATGCGTTCGGGCAGCCCTAGGAGACCAGTACAGTGGGAAAGTGCCTGGTTGGTCCTGTCAGTGATGACAGGAGGCCTGAGCAATGGGAAGGGGGTGGCAGGGAGTCAGGCCCAGAGCAAGCCTGGACTTTCCCTGTCGGGCACCTGAGAACCAGGAGGCCCAGTGGCAGCCCCACTCCACCCTACAGGTCCTTCCTGGACAGGTTCCAGGCTGCTTGGGCCACGCTCCTGTGGAACCTCACCTCTGCACCGGAGGAGAACTTAGTGGAGACAGAACACATGGGGCAAGACAAAACCACCTTCCATTTGGCTCAGTTTCTCCTTGAAGAGCAAACAAGCAGTGTGTACACCCGCCAGCTGCCAAAAAAAAAGAAAAGAAAACTGCCAAGAGAATAGGTTTGAAGCGTTCTCACCACAAAAAAATGACAAGTATGTGAGGTAATACACATGCTAATTAGCTTGATTTCATCATTCCATATTTATCAAAATGTCATGTTGCACACCATAAGTAAATACAATTTTTATTTTCAATTTTTAAAAAAGTGTGTTGTCAGCTGGTGGGCAGCAACCTCTAGGACTCACAGAGCGAGAAAGGAATTATGTACATGAAGGACACGTTCACCAGCCTCCTTTGCGGTTCTGTACACAGGGGCCCAGTGCTCCCAGGGCATGTAAAATGCACAATTTACTAGGATTGCAAAAGAGGCGAGAAAGGGATATGACACCCGACGCACACCCAATTCCACCACTGGCCACGAGGAATGCCAGGCTCCCCCAGGGACTGCCAGCTCACCCAGCCAGCCAACAAGGTTACCTTATTCTGCCCACAGTGCCCAGACCCTCATTCAAGGACTGAAACCCTGCATCACAACAGTTGTTGGCCTCCCTCCCATTGGGCCTTAGAGCACCTGTTGGAGATGCAGGAGGAAGGCCCTGGGTGCAAACTGAGCTAGATCGCCTCTGAGGAGCCTGAACACTGCAATGCTCTCCTTTCAGAGATGTCAAACTGATGCAAAGGGATGTTTGGTCAAGCAAATGTGGTTCTCCCACTGGCTTCCATTATAACATGTAAGATGTCCCCAAACAAACAGAAATTATCCCCATAGACTGAAATGCAGGCACTGATGAGAAAAACTTTGTCAAGCAACTGGCCTCTCTGGGACAACTTGACCACTGGGCATTCATTCAACTTCCTCAGGGATCCCCGTCCCATCCCTGACCATGGGAGAGCTGGTTCTTGTCCCATATTCTGTGGCACCTCTCCCCAGCTGGCCCAGTCACTCTCATCAAGAAGTCTGCCTTCATTCCCACCACCCTTCGCAGTCACTACCCCCTCTCTCCACCGGGGATTCCCCAACGCCCATCTGACCCCAAATCCAAGTTGAGCGCCTGCCACACTCCTTCTCCTCACCAATCTCAAACCCACGTGTATTCCTCACCTGAAAAATAGAGCTGATCATTAGCAGGGACTGATTAGTGTCCTTCTAATTAGCTCCTAAGAAATCTTAACTGCACACACCTGTCCCCATCTCTACTGGTGTCAGCCCCATTCAGGCGGCTGTGGGCTCTCACTGGACTGAGGCACAGGTTGCCATGACGACATCCCCCCAGTCCTGTCTCTGCAGCACAAGTGTGTGGGTTTTTCTTTACATGCAGATCTGTTGATGTCACTTCTTCCTGTTGTCCTCAGGATGAAGTTCAAACCCACCAGTGGCTTCCCAGGCCCTGCGAGGCTCAGCCTCTCCTCTGCTGCAGCTCAGCACCCACCACCCGCCCTGGCATCCAATGCTTCAGGACCCAACTCTTCTTTCTTTCTCACATTCATGCTGCAGGACTGACTGTTTAGCTCAGCAGGTTAGACGTGGGAGCATGGTGCTGATAACACCAAGGTCCAAGGTTCACTCCCTATACCGGCTAGCCAGCAAAAACTAAAACCAAATTCATGCTGCTCCCTCTTCACTTGGATGATCCCTTTTCTCCTCCCCAGCTGTCCTCCCTGGGCTAATGCTTACTCCTCCCTTCGTCCCTCCTCTGATGTCACTTCCTCCAGGAAGCCTTCCCTGACCTCTCTAGTTTGGGGTGAAGAGCCCGTCTCTGTGCTCAGCATGCCTTAAATGACCCCTACAGGGCTTTGCAGACAGAGGTGTGATGGCCTTTCGCTGATCTGTGTGCCCAGCACTAGACCTGACCAGGAGCCTCACGAGGAGAAGATCCGTGCCTGGTTTAGTCACCACTTTTCCCTCAGCACTGTATGTCTGTCTGTGTTGCTTACAACAGAATTCCTGAAATGGGTGATTTATAAAGAAATGAAATGTATTTCTTACAGTTTTGCAGGCTGGGAAGTCCACAGTCCAGGGGGTGCATCTGATGAGGCCCTTCTTGGTGGTGACTCTCTGCAGCGTCCCATGGCAACTCAGGATATCACATGGCGAGAGTCTCACAGGAGCTCTCTCATGTGCTCTTTATTAAGCCACCGTCCATACCTGAGATAACCCATTACTCTATGAATGGATTAATCCACTCACAAGGGCATAGTCCTCATGATCTGATCACCTCTCAAAGGCTTCACCTTTCAAATACCATAATCACATTTTCCACCCTCTTAATACTGGTATAGTGGGGGTCATGTTTCTAACACATGAACTTTGGGGGGACACATGTGACCCATAGCAAGCACCTAGCACCATTGTGGTGGTTAATTTTAGGTGGTGACTTGGCTGGGCTGCCCAGATAGCTGGTGAGACATTATTTTGGGGTGTGTCTATGAGGGTGTTTCCAGAAGAGATTGGCATTTGCATCAGTGGACTGAGTAAAGAAGAGTAAATAAGATTCACCCTCCCCATGTGGGTGGGCACCGTCCAGTCCAGTGAGGGCCCAAATAGAGTAAAAAGGTGGAGGAAGGGCAAGTTCCCTCTCTCTTCTTATGCTGGGACATCCGTCTTCTCCTGCCTTCAGACATTGGTGCTCCTGGTTCTTAGGACTTTGGACTGCAGGACTTATCAGTGGCTCCAGGTTCTCAGGCCTTTGGAAAGACTGAAATATACCACCAGCTTTCCTAGTTCTCCAGCTGGAAGATAGCACTTCTCAGCCTCCATAATTGCCTGAACCAATTCCCATAATAAGTTTCCTCTTATATCCTCATATGTCCATCTTTTATCGATCTATATACACAAGTATATATACCTCCTACTGGTCTGTTACTCTGGGGAACCCTGACTAATACAACAGTGCTCAGAACACAGTAGGTGCTCAACAAAAATTTGTCAAATGAATGAATGACCATTGGGAAGATCCAATAGGGTGATGTGTCTGAAGAACTTATTCTTATTTAACTTCCAAGCACAGTGCTCAGTAGAGCACGGATGCTCAGTTCTGTTTTCATTCCTCTCTTAGCTTCATTCCTATGAAATAGGGATGATAATGACCTGCTTCTCTGGGATATTGTGAACATTAAATCAAATAAAGAACATGGTAAACTGTAGAGTTCCCCTGAGATGTTGGTGAGCATATATTATAACATGTGTTTGTCTTCTGAGCTCATCAACATGGAACTTCTTCCAGTGTTGACACTCCTGGTAGCAGCAAGGATGCCCGGGTGGAGACGCTGAGGGCCAGAGCAAGTGAAGAGACAGAGTGGAAATGGAATAGAGAGAGCCAGGTGAAGGCAGTGGGGTGAGGATGGAGACAACGGCTGCAGGCAGAGGACGCCACAATCACAATAGTCTCTCTGCTCCCCATGTTCTCAGCACTGAGGGTACAGTGACAAACCAGGCAGACGATTCCCACCATAAGGATTTACATTCAAGTGAGGGTCAAGCACGGACTGCCAGAACACTTGAGTCAAGTCATCTGCTCTCATTACAACCCCACGGGAGAAGTATGGTTTGTTTTTTTTCCATTTTATACAGGAGGAATAAATGGAGAATGGAGAGGCTAAGCAAATTTCCCAAGGAGGGTTACACCACTAATTGGTGTCAGAGGCAGAATCTGAACTCAAGCCAGTCTCGTGCCAAGAAAAATGATGACATTGGAAAAATAAGAATGCTTATCAACTGAGGAAAGCATCTCTGAATCACTTCCTAACAGAGGCAGACAGGAGAGGGGCTGGGGGCGTGTTGGCATTGGAAATGATTAATGCTGGAATACCTCCAGCTTGGGTGAAGATGACCATGTGCTGCCTCCAAGATCTAGGGAACCCCAGCACTTCTGAGAGAGTGTATCTCATCCTAGAGAACAAAGGACCCATTCGGAATCTGTCCTCCCCTACTAGCCAGCTGCCAAAAAAAAAAGAGAGAGAGAATCTCTCCTGTATTTTGCAGGCTATATTCAAGACTCAAAACTTTCTAAGGGAAGTGTATGTCACCATCAAAATCAGGGATCGGCAAACCACAGGCTTCTGTAATTTGGTTTCCTGTAGACCAAATCCAGCCCACAGCCTGTTTTTGTAAATAAAGTTTTATTGGAACACAGCCATGCTTATCGGCTTATGTAATGTCTACGGCTGCCTTTGTGCTACAACTGCAGAGTCATGTTATTGTGACAGAGACCACGTAGCCCACAAAGCCTAAAATATTTATTATCTAGTCCTTTATGCAAAAAGTTTGCTACCCCCTGGTCCAGATCCCAGCCTAAACAGACCTGACTCTAAAATGAGAAAAAATGTTTATGAGCCAGTCCTTCATGAGAAGTGAAGCATTGCCAGTTAATGCACTCTGCTGCCCAAGGATTTCTTCTGTCTGCATTATCCAGATAATCTTATCAACTATCCCCTCCCGAAGACACTTAGCAGTAAATCTCTCCACTAAGTGGAGTTAACTCATTCAGGCTGTACAATGGCTCTGAGAATCCCCTCATCTGGGAATGTAAATGCCCCATGAGGGCCATCAAAGGTTTAATTCACCTTTTTTTTATAAAAAAAAAAAAGTCTGACCTGTTCCAGTGCCACCACACCAGCTGAATGAACTCACAGACTCAAAGCAAGTTCCTTAGCTAGGGACTCTAGACCTACAGCAGAGTGAGCGTCGAGAGCAGGAAAGCACAGGAGCTGGGTGGCTATACCAGGAGCCGCATGTCCAACCTGCCACTGGAACACAGGGGAAGGTGCACGCTGCAAACCAGCACCTGGGGATATCCAAACTCCCTCCTAAGAATCTGCCCTCAGGAGGTTTTGTTTTATGGTGCGAGTGGCCCACTTCAGAGCCCTCTTCAGCAGGGCAGTGATGGGGGCCTTGGCTAGAAGGAAATGTTTAGCAAATAGCCTCAAGAATGAGTTGGATAAAGGGAGGAATTGGTAAAGGGCCATGAAAAACAATTACATTGTATAATGTTGAATATACTAATTATCCTGATTTGAGCATCACATATTGCACATAGGTATTGATATTCAATTCTGTACTCCACAGATATGTACAATAACTATGTTTCAATTAAAAAAAATGAGTTAGGTAAATATCACAGGCAAAGCAGGCAAAAAGTGGCATTCCTGCTACCTTCCTCACACCTGCCCATGGCCTGTGAGGCCAAGGTTAACAGGACAGCCAGCTCCTGTTGATGCAAAGGTAGCGGAGTCCCTGTTTGACCTCTGTGGGGCAAAAGCACAAGCACTGGTGCAGCTCCATTGGCACTGAGCTCATGAAGAGGTTTCCCAAGTCCGCAGCCCATTGCACGTGTTTGCCAGAAGCAGTGCATGTTTTAGTTTCTTTATTTTACTATTTGCCTATTTCCTATTTACTGAGACTCTGTTCTTATTTTTTTGCAGTGGGTGTTTTTTTCCCCATGGATGTCTCAGATACTAAAAATGTTAAAGGTGCTAGGAATACAAAATGGAAATAACAAAAGGTCAGGTGGCAGGGAAGCATGCTTGGTCACTCCAGCAGGCAGCTGGGGTCCTCCGGCAAGCATGTGACAGATAACATGGGTGGGACACTTACCGCGACTGCACCTGCGCTAAATGTTACAGGGTTACTTCAGTCAACCTCACAGGGAGTCTGTAAAGTGTCTGTGAGTAATACACACATCCCCATTACACAGATGAGAAAACTGAGGTACAGATAAGTAAGTTGCACAAGGTAACACTCTTAGTCTGGGCTCCTTCCAAGGCAGACCCTGAGACAGACTTGGGTACAAGTAGGTAATGGGTGATGGGTACTCACCTCTACCCCTCTTAGGTCTTAAGAAGGCTCTTTGGCTGGATCTAGGAACCAAATTGGCACAAGACAGACTAACAAGAGAAAAGCATATAAGCAGGCTGTGTGCTTACGACCCTGGGAATACTATTTGCAATGTACTCTGAGTGGCACTCCCTAGGGTTTTGCAATGAACAACCAGGGGAATTGTATACAGTGGCCCTGGACTTTTACTGTCATCTGTTTCCAAAAGTGTATCTGTTCTCAGATGCCCTGGGTTGCTTGCTCTCTGGGGGGGCCCATCAGCAGGACCCCTTCGCCTCATCCCTTCCCAGCTGGCCCCAGGGTGTCGCCCACCAGAGACTTCCAGCATTTCCTTAAATCTCAGTTGCCTGCTGGCTTTCAATGTTGGTGCCCAGTCCCAAGTGGTATTGATCACTCATTAGCCTCCCATGCCCTGCTGAGCAAACCTAGGTTTGAAAGAATCGCCATACAAGGTGATTGGCACCACTGGAGAACATACTGCCACTGAATCACCCTCTTTGATGAGAATCATGGTGGCTTCAAGGCCCAGTGGGGTTAAAGGCAGCTTTGCAGGGTGCATCCCATTATGAGTAGAAGTGGGAGCCCCTTTCTCCATCACCAGCATTAGAAACTGGCTCCCTCGCTGCCAAGTGGAGAGAGGTAGGGACGAGGGGGTCAGGGGACAGAACTGTGCTCTCTAGGGGCTGCCCTTTCTGTAGCCCAGGTCTAGGACCAGACACCATCTACCTCCTTCTCTCAGAAACATGATAATTATGGTCCAGGATCCAACTGGGACTTAATAGAAACCTGAACATTCTGCTCAGAATGCCAAATTCTGTGCCTTAAATAAAAAGCCTCCTAAGAGATCTCCTGAAAGGTAAAATTAAAAGCTCATGCTGCAAATACTTCTGTGCTATTTTTTTTCCTGCAAAATTTCAGTTATGCTATCTATGTGACCTCACTGGTGGGGAATAAATATGCAGTTAAAGAAAGCCTAGAGCTTGTGAACCCAATTCTGCAATCTCTCCAAACTTTTATCCAAACACCATTTGCCTTGCAGATTATCTGATCATCCTAAAAATATTCAGAGAACCTGTAGATGTTCATTTTCATGCAAGAAGATATTCACTCATTCATTCACTCCTCAAAGGGCAGGCACTGTCCTGATGCAAAGGTGGAGAGACAGTCCCTGCCTCAGGCACTCACCCTTGAGGGTCAGGGCACAGAGGGCAAATTATTTATGATAGTTACAAACAATGAGATAAGTGATATAATAAAAAAGAGTTTTCTTTTGTTTTAAGTGCGAAAGGAGCACAGAGGGGGGGCCGCCCTGATGCAGCCTGAGTGAATCAGAAAAAGAGTGTCACAGAGAAAATATTTTAGTTGGGCCTTGTAGGATGAGTAGGAGTTTTCCAGGGGATAAGGTGCAAGGGAGCACTCTGGCCAGAGCAGAAAGTACAAATATGTGCTAAAGTTTAGAGATCGAATGCATCACGGCATATTTGGAGGACTTAAACAGTTTTCTGTGACTGGTTATGGGGTATAAGAGGCAGGGATGAAGAATAGGCTGCACGGGCTGAGGCTGGAGAACTAGGTTGGGACCCCATTACAGTCAGAGGTTCAGGATGCTGCTTCTAGGGACTGCTGGCCACATGAATTGCTATATGGAGACCAGGATTAAACTAATGAAGTGCTTGGTTTAACCAAACATGCAGCCTCTTGCCTCCTTAACAATAAAAGGAGGGAGCAACTCTCACTTGATGAGCTTTGAAAAGCAAGGGACTCTGCCCAAAATATCTTTTCTTGACCCAAGACAGGAAATGTCACCATCTGAGTGTCATCCATCTGGATCAGAAAAGTCCTTTGGTCTTCAACATCCCTTTATAAAAACACAAATAGCCCAGGAGGAGACAACACCCTGAGTCCTTGTGGTTTGTGACACATTTTTCAGATTACTAATGGGGCAAGCATCTTTCCGTTACTGGCACTTCTGTGAAATGCCTGTTCAGTTCTTTTCCTAGTTTTTCTATTGAATTATTTCTTATTGATTTGCAGTCATTCTTTACATTCTCAGGTTGCTAGTCCTTTGTCAGTTATATGTGTGGCAGATATCTTCCCCCAGTTTGGTGGCTTGTCTTTTTATGAACACCAGAGATATGTTAGTATCTGTCTCTGCTAACACCTTGCCTGGTAAAATTCACCACTTTTATGCCTGCCAGATGGTCAAGAAGTAGATTAGGATCCAAGACAGAGTCCCTGAACTGGAGGAAGGGTGGAACGGGGCCCAGGTGAAAAGCTTAGGGCCTCTCAGAGGGAGGAAAGAGTGCAGGTGCCTGTACACTGCTTGCAAGACACCTGCTTCCCTCTCTCAGCAGGCTCGCACCCCTGCTCCCAGCAGCCTTGCACCCCTGCTCCCAGCAGCCACAGTCAACTACTTTTCAGATCTCTGAATTTGCCGTGCTCTCTGCCTTGAAGCCTTTTTCCACATCATTCCTCTATAGGAACTCCACTCCCATCCCCTCTCCAGCTCATTCTGCATGAAAGTTCTAGCAGTCCTTTAGTTCTCACCTGGTGTCCTTGCTTTTGGGGGCTTCCCAGCCACGCCAGGATCCAGTTCGATTCCCTCTCCTGGGCTCCTGTGGGAATCGCAACTCACCACCGCTGAGACTCTCACTTGTCACCCACTCCTGAACTGTTATGTTTACCTCCCCAGACGGACCCGTGCTCCTGTGGGCGGCGCCTTGTGCTGCTTCTACATTTCACTCGTGGTCTTGCACAGTGCTCAATATCTGGTAACTATTCAATACTTTTTTTTAAAGAATGAAATGACTTGATAAAGGTAGTTTGGGGACCGGCCACTTAGCTAAGTTGGTTGGAGAGCAGCCTTGTAACACTAAAGTGAAGAAGGGTTTGGATCCCTGTGCCAGCCAGCTGCCAAAAACAAAAAATGTAGTTTGGAATGTAACGACACTTTTTCATTAGGCTCCCCTGATCACTAGGATAAACGCAGTCATTTTTGCAGTCAACATTTGCATCGTAAGCCTAGCATTTTTCATGTAAGACACAACAAGATCGTTTCAATTGAAGTTAGAACTTTCAGAGTCCTTATCTGACTCAGAAGAGGACCTTCAGTCAGGGATCTCCTGTGGGTGGCACAGGGACAGGTCACTGTTGGAGAGCCACCCTCAACCTGCAATGGACTTTGGTGCAATTTAACTGCAAGATAAACCACTGCTGTGTTAAGCCTTTCTAGCAGCCAGGGTTTACTTAATTTCCATTTTTAACACAATCTCCTTTTGGAATTGCCTTTGAAATCTATTTGGAATAGGCCCAGTGATGTCAAACCATTACCCTTTGAATACACGTGAATTGATCCACGTCAGTTCAAGAAATACTGGTATTAAGCACCCTGCGTGTTAGAACGGCGGGGGCTGGAAGGGTTCCGAGCTCAGCCTGCGCTCTCTGTGCGCCCCAGCAGGTGCGCTAGGGCCGGGCGCAGGCGATGGCCTCTCGCGCCCTGTCCCCTTACCTTGACTTCGGACTTCCAGCCTGCACATCTGTGAGAAGATAAATGTTGTTTAAGCTTCCCCCCCGACTTCCAAAAAAGGAGGAAAGGACTTGAGTTTTAGGTCATAAAGCTATTTCTTTATAGGTTCGGTCACTGGAACCACGAGTAAAATCCGTCCCCCTCCAGGCCAGCGTTGAGGACATCCGTTCTCTGCTCGCTGCCCAGACGGAAGGTGACGAGCCACCCAGAGCCCGGGGCTCTCACGGCCATTCCCGGCTCCCTTGTCCACCTGTCGAGGGTCTCTTGATAGCAGCTTCCCGCTGCGTCCTCGGCTGCGCAGGAGTCCCAGGGGACATCTGGCAGAGGACTGCGGGCGTGGAAGGCTCGTGGTCAGTGCACCCCGGTGAGCACCGGCAGGGGCGGGCTCCCATGGCACGCGCCGAGCTGGTTTGGGTTTTTGTTTAGTGGTGTTTTGCTTTTTTAATCCTTCCCCAAAAGGGCATATTTGGTAAGACAGAGAGAACACAACTGATGGAGACATGGGGGAATACGAAGACTGCCCCACTGAGATTAAACAGCTCACACGCATAGAATACTCCGAGGACGAAGGCCAAAGCCCCCTGGGCGACTCCAGACCCTGCTTCCTTCGCTGGCGGGTGGCCCCGGCCCGCACGCCGCCTTCCTGGCTGGGGCTGAGCCCACTGGTCCGGCTCCGTCGCGCCAGCAGACCGCGCGGCACAGCGGGACGTGTGGTCTCACTTTAGACACCCCGTTTCCATTCTGGGCACCAGTCACACATTCCATTGCCATACACTCTCCTTCCAGGTGGGCTGAGCTTTTCTGGGCTCTGGTTTCATTGTTCCCATATAATACACAAGAAAGGGTCAGATTGGTTCTGAGATACCTTCGGGCTAAAGCATTCTAAAATTCCAGTCGTAAATCTCAGAGCTTTCAGTCATTATCACCTGTCATCCTCACAAGTCGCCCTTGTGACAGTGCTCTTTCCATTTCCCTCTTACAGAGGACACTGTGGCACAGAGAGGTTAAGTAACCTAAATTAAAGCCGCACAGCACGTAAATAATAAAGTCCAAACCTATCTGTCTGACTCCAGGATCTAAATTCTTAACTATTGTGTTAAATACTGACTGGGCCATGAGATGCCCAGATATCTGGTTAAACATTACTCTGGGTGTTTCCAGAGGAGATTAGCATTTGAATTGTTAGACTGAGTGAGGCAGATGGCCCCCCACAGTGAGGACGGCGTTATCCAATTATCCAATCGGTTGAGACCTGAATAAAACAAAAGGCAGAGGATGGGGCAAGTTCTCTCTTTCTGCCTGACTGCTTGAGTTGTGACATCAGTCTTCTCCTGCCCTCATTGTAACTTGATTACTTCTGCAAAGATCCTACTTCCAAATAAGGTCACATTTACAGGTACCAAGGGTTAGAACTTGAACATATCTTTATGGTGGGCTCAATTCAACCCACAATAATAACATAACTTGCTAAAATTGAGAGGACGAGGAGGATAAATGAAACAGTAGGAGAATGCTAACGTCCTCATTTCTCTTTGGAAGGAGACAATTGGTACATTCTAACATTGAGACTGGGCTGGCCAGTGAGCTCCGTTGTTTAGAGCTTGGTGCTGATAACACCAAGGTCCAAGGTCTAATCCCTGTACCGCCCAGCAGCAAAAAAAAAAAAAGGAAAGATTTATGTCATCTTTTAATTCTATTTTTCCACGAACTTTCTGAAGTACCCTCATATATTGTATGCGTATGTGTGTGCATGCATATGTGAAATCCCAACCTGTTACTGTTATCTGTAATCTCTTTTCTTATCTTTAGGGAAATCGTCTCTTTTGTGGTAAAGAAACATTTATTTAAGATTCAACAACTTCAGTTTATTTTTGATCTTTGATAAAATAAATAAAATTTAAATGTAATTATTTTTATTAATCACACTTTCTCCCTGACAACCATCAAAATTATCAGAAAGCATATAAATAAGCCAGAGTCTTAGTCATATTTGAAGTTCCAGCAGGGAACTTCCAGTAGTAGCTTCTTAGTAAATGTTTGCTAAATTGGGTTATTTAGTTGTTAATTATGCAGAGTGTTGACCAGATGTTGCCCAGCAAATCCAGAGCAGACAGATCCAGATCCACCCTCCAGAATCCCCCACTGTCAAGGTACATGATGTTCCATATTCAAGGACTGCATTTTTCATTTCTCTTTTGCACCCAGCAATCTAACTCTGGGAGATTAATTCCAGACGTAGCAGAGGAGGAGAGGGCACAGTTGTCCTCAGATGAGCTGACCCTATACTGAAGAGGAAACTGAATCCCTTCCTTCTGTTCAGAATGTATTCAGTGCCCCTGCTCTGCCTTCATATTCTTTGGCAAAATAGTAATTTCATCCTTGGGCACCAGAATGTGCAGAGGGCTATCTGTCAGCTCCCTGGGTGCAGCCCCTTCCTCTGCGGAGGACGTTGTGGTTGCTGATGAATATAGCCTGGTGCAGAAGAGAACACACGCTGCTGCTGACAGATGCCTGCAGGCATGCCGGGCTGTCCACAGCTTACCACCAGCTTTGCACCTCCCCTGTCCCCCTGTGCCTCCCACGCCACCTCACCTCCAACCTATTTGGAAGGCAGTGGCAGTGACTCAGGGTTTAGCAAAAACAATGTGCATGCGTGGAAACTGGTGTCAGCTCTCACAGGCTTTCGGGGAGGAAAACAGGGCCAAATGCTTCTTGCCTCTTCCTCTGTGCCTATCAGGTGTGCACGTCTCTCTTCCCCACCCCCCTTTCCTCTCTTGTTTGCACCCACGGCGATCAATATCCGCTCAATCAGATTCAGGACCTGCCAGGCTGTGTCTGCAATTCCTCTGCTTCTCATCCGTGAAGTCCATGACAGGCCAAGCACTCACTCTCTCTGGCCGTAAATGCCACTCGTGGACTCTCAGCTCAGCTCATTTTCACCCCAGTCAGTTTCCTTTTTCTGCTTCCCCAGATGTCATTGGGTACTTTCCTGTGCCTGCCACCCGGGGAGTCACAGAGAAGCATTTAGCACAGGCTTGGGGCCTACAGGGCCACTGATGGAAGGTGGGCACAGAATAGCATTGTCCCTTGCAAGTACCAAGAAGCAGCTATGAAGAAGCAAGGTCTGGAGCAACCAACATACTTAAAATAGTATTTTCTGTGTCCAGGTTTGGGGTCTGATTACCTGATTCTGCAACTTAACTAAGAAGAGCTGGGGAGGCGGAGGAAAATAAATACTCATCTAATTTCTTTCCTACCTGTCGAGTGATAGAGCTAGAGCTAACTGGACCGAGATCACTGCATTCAACATCCTCTCTCCGAGGAGGAGGAGACAGATGGATGCCCCACATGGGCTATGGCTCCCCTGAGAGCACACGGCTGGACAGGGATTCTGGGATCCTAGTCCAGAGCTATTTCCTTGCCTCCTTGAATTGTGACTTGTTTAGGTACTCCAAATTTTTGACATGTCAAATGCAGTGTTCTGCAAGACCCATGGTTTAGATCAGTGGCTGATGACTTTACCAGTAGGGAGATCTGTTCAGAAATGGAAAGCCCACTTCCACGTGTCAAGGATGGAAAATCACACCACAGCCAGACATCTGGGGAAGGCAGGGATACCCAGCACATAGACCAGGACCGTGCTTCTCAGCAGATGGTTCCCTGGGGATTACAGGGATTAGGATCTTGTAATGCTGCTCTGAGACAGCTCAGTGGCAGGTGACAAAAACAAACAGCCTCACACAGGGAAATTTTGAAGAGGCAATGTGATCTCTATGGAAAACTCTCTTTCTGCCTTTTCAGAAATCTTTGCAGAAAGACTGTGCTCCCTCAGCACTTATTCATTCAGTTCCCCTGGATTGCAGTAGAAGACATGGGGGGGGTAACAGAGAGTGGGGCAGATGATGGAAGATGATGGGGAGATGATGGGGAGATGATGGTGGAGATGATGGGGAGATGATGGGGAGATGATGGTGGAGATGATGGGGAGATGATGGGGAGATGATGGTGGAGATGATGGGGAGATGATGGGGAGATGATGGTGGAGATGATGGGGAGATGATGGGGAGATGATGGTGGAGATGATGGGGAGATGATGGGGAGATGATGGTGGAGATGATGGGGAGATGATGGGGAGATGATGGTGGAGATGATGGGGAGATGATGGGGAGATGATGGTGGAGATGATGGGGAGATGATGGGGAGATGATGGTGGAGATGATGGGGAGATGATGGGGAGATGATGGTGGAGATGATGGGGAGATGATGGGGAGATGATGGTGGAGATGATGGGGAGATGATGGGGAGATGATGGTGGAGATGATGGGGAGATGATGGGGAGATGATGGTGGAGATGATGGGGAGATGATGGGGAGATGATGGTGGAGATGATGGGGAGATGATGGGGAGATGATGGTGGAGATGATGGGG
>NW_007727938.1:301650-316567 GCF_000696425.1 Galeopterus variegatus | reverse complement strand
GGGGGGATATGTTGGGGAGATGAGGGGGGATCATGGGGATTTGATGGGGAGATGATGGGGAGATGATGGGAGATGATGGGGAATGATAGGGAGATGATGGGGGGATGATGGGGGTATGACGGGGAGATGATGGGGGTGATGATGGGTAGATGATGGGGAGATGACAGGGAGATGATTGGGAAGGGTTAGATGATGGGAGGATTATGGGGAGGCAGAGATGATGGGGGGATGATGGGGAGGGAGGGAGAAGATGGGGATGTTAAGAAGGGAGTGGGCGGGCGATATTAACCAGGGATCCTCCCTGGGCCGGCCCGGCCATTATGCTTGAGGCTGCAGCAACAGCAGGGTTGACCAGTCTGAGTTTTGGGATTTCAGAGAAGTCAAGCCCACAAACTAAAGGAGAAAGCAGGCAGCTTCAGGGCTTACGAAGGCAAACTGGGACCCCAGGGTGGGTGATGCCCAGGATTCTCTTAAAGGAGAATGTGGATAGGCTGTTTTGATGGGACCAGGGGTGGGAAGTAAAAATTTGAGGTAAGAAAGACATGGTCAAAGTACCTTCTTTAAGGCTGTGAAATCACAGGAGTGGAGCATCACTTTGGAGGCCAGCTGCCCGTTCCTGTACATGTGTCAGAACCTCTGCCATCGGTCTGCACTGAACGATTCCAAGGGAGAGTCACCCTTCCATTTGGGGAGCTCTAATTGTAAAACCATGTGTCCTGTGATAGCGTCAGAACAGGCCTGAGAACAAATAGGCCTGTACCTCTAGCCATTTTTCCAATCCTTCCCGGGTTTCTTGGAAGACTGATTATTACAGCTCTGCGACACATTGTAGAGACTGTGTGTGTGTGTGTGTGTGTGTGTGTGTGTGTGTGTGCGCGCGCGTGCGCTGAGGGGAAGCTCCCACATTGTTTAGATGTATAGTTTTTTCAATTACAGACAATTAGCAAGCAAGCCAATAACTTACTCAGTTAGAAATTACCAATGACAAATTCAAAAAATCATTTTTTCACTTCATAAGCCTATTAAATTCACAAATTCTGAATTTCACTCCAGGAAAATGAGCTTAGCTGACTTTCAAATACCCATGTTGGAAATATTAAAACAAAAGGTATCCTTTTCTCAAGATCTATCCCCTCTCATTGATGTCCCTGAGCCCAGAACCTTGGAGTGGCCTCCGATGCCCAGCACGCTAGCATCCTGGTGCCACATTTGCTGAGACCCTGCCTTCCTGCCATTATCCTCCAACCGCTGCCCACTGCCCTGCCCAGCCTCCCCAAATGCACAGGTAGGGTCCAAACTCCTGATTATTCAAGGCCCTTCACATCACTGGCAAGGCGTCTCCTTGAGACCCCACCTCGAGTTGGTAGCTCCAGCGCCTCACTGTGCTGAATCCGCAATCAGTGCATCTGAGCTTGGTACCCCTAGCCTGTGCCTCCCTGGTGCCTACATCCCAGCCTCCCCCCCATCTGGCTCCCCACCCCCGGCCCCCTGCTCCCCAGGCCCACAGCTGGCATTTTCCAGTTGTCCAGTGAACACCCCCCACCCCTGCACTGCCATGTGAGCCACCCCCGTGCCGTTCACCTTCCCCACTCCTCGTCCATCCAGCCTCACTCAACTGGAGGGCTTCTCTGGGACCCCTCCTTGCTCTGCACTGGGGGCCCTTCCTTCCCTTCTGTAATGATCATTTTAGGGTGAGGACCTTGCAAGGCCCACCAGGGCAGGGGTCTGCCTGTGTCATCTGTGTCGCAGGTATATGGCTGTCCTGCGCCTAGCACCCACTGCATGTAGGAAGTGCTGGACATCCACTTCTAAGTGAATAGAAGTGTCCCCGTTGCTGCAGCAAGTAGCTCCAACTCCCCAAGGCCCCATCAGTGGAATCCTGAAATATCTTCCCAACCCCCCCTTCCAGTCTCTGGCCTTGTACAATGACACCTAATGGACTGACTGCTCTGTCCTCAAACAGACCTGGAACATTTCCACCACCAGACCCTTGCTCATAATAACATATACTCTGTATTAGCATAGTGTATAATGTATTAATACATGGGAGTCTTTGATTTGACATTATGGAGTCATGTGCTCCATAATGACGTTTCAGTCAATGATGGACCGCATGTAGGACAGCGATCCCATGAGACTGTAATGGAGCTGGAGGTGTGTAGTGGGCTGTCCCATCTAGGCCTGTGTAAGTGCACTCTATGATGTTTGCAGGATGACAAAATCATCTGACAACGCATTTCTCAAAATGTATCCCTGTCATTAGGTGACGCATGCCTGTATTTGTATATTAAGTTAATATATAATATATACTTTAAAGTTTAGTGATATTTAACACATATCTAATAATTAATAATAAAGTATTAGACAATATATTATTATATTATACATGATATGTCAGTTATACATATTTTATATTATAATTATGTATAATGTAGTGATATAATCCTATATTATGATATATTATATAATATACTGTAATCTATTAATATATTATTCATTACTAGATATTAACATGATTAAATAATTAAAGTGGTATGTGAAATTATATATGTGTGTATGTGTATATATAATAAGAATGCATAATATGCTCTTTTCTGGTCCAGCTCCTCTTCCAGACACTGTGCATGCATTGTCCTACTTAGTTCTCACAACGGTGCTATGATGAAGTACTGTCGTCACCCCAATACTCAAGCCACTGTACCGTTCCACTCCCTGCTCACTTGAGTTCCTATTAAAGGTTACCTTGCCCACCCTGCCACTTGGTAGCAGCAGATCTCATCCTCTCTTCTCTGTGCCTCTTTGACACTGAGCAGCTCTCAGAGTCTGCCTGCTGCCAGAGCTATTGGGACACAATTCCTAACTCCCTAAGACACAAGAAGCTCATCAAAGGCTGGGGCAAGCCTCATTCCTTTTGTTTGTCTACAGCCCAGGAGCTCCTCCACAGCTGCTCAAATTGGATGACATGCATCTCCTACAAGTAAGCTGACACTTAGTCTTGAAAATTGACATATACACAGATGGGTGGCTCATACGTGTGGTCACTGTTCTCTGGGCAGAAAGAGCTCGGCCACAGCTTTGGTATGTTTTTATACCTATTAGTTGAACTTAAGTTATCCTGTTGACTTGCTTATGACACAGAAGTTCCACCAAAACAGGCTTAAAAGACAGGGTTGGCAGGTGTATAGTGTGGATGGGCCTGGCTCCTGAGTTGAAAGTCCCTAAACTTCCCAAACTTCTGAGGAAAGATCATTGCCTGCAGGAGTCCCCCAGTTGTGACTTGTCCCACACAAACCATGGAGAGTCCCCTCTGGTTCCACCATCTGACTTTCACTCAGGCCACCAACAGAAATCAAGAACATGCTGCCAGTGTAGTGTCTCCTCCTCCCAGGACCTCTCATCACCCCCGGTCCTGGTAGCCTATGCCTTTCCTACTTCCTCCTCAGATGACCCAGCATAAAAGACCCCCCTCACTGTCGTGAGGAAGCAGGGTGGACTGGAGGTATGAGAGTTGATACCTTTCTGCATCTATTTAGAGGAGCAGAGAACCACTCCAGTTTGCCCCACTTCCTCTTCCAGCCAAGGCTCAAACTTTGCACCACTGTCCCAAGCAATTCTGCTCAGCCTCAATTTATGCATCTTGACCAAAAAACTAAAAAGCCCACAGGTGAGTGTGTTCCACAGTAGGCACTTTAGTCAGCCCATTGGGGTGGGAGGGCTCACCCCTCACACCAAAATCTTTCCAACCATGTCGGGTCATCTCTTTCACCCAAGTTTGTCTTAGGTCAGGCTCCCCAGAAGCAGATCCTGAGACCAGGATTTGTGTGCAAGTGACAGATGCAGGTATTCCTCCTGGGGAAGCTGACAAATAGGTGCGGACAGTGCAGCAGGAAAGGGGGCACCCCAGTCAGGTTGCAAGAGCAGCTTCAGCTTGATCCTGCAGAGAAATTTGGAGTGGAAATTATACCTCCTTGGAGTTTGTTCCACATCAAAGCAAGGGACCCGGGCTTTCATACTCCTTTACCAGTTAGTCATTGCTAAGAGCCACCCCAGGGGATGCAACCCCCAGACATTTGCAGAACTCTATGAGTGGAGGCAAAGTGGGCCCAGGGCAGTCAAGGCACAAGTGCTAGCTGCCAGAAGCAAAGCGTAAGGATGCCAGGCATGGGCACCCAGAAACAAGAAGAAGGCCACAGGGACCTGGGTGGAGCACCAGCAGTGTCCCTTGCAATGACCCATGTTGAGTGGCACTTTGGGCAATTGCTGCCCAGCTGGGCCACTCCTTAATGTGTCTCTGCCAGTAACTGGGGATTAATAACCTAACAGAATCCAATTAAAGCCCTGGCATCATTAGGCAACCAAGTCTCCCTCTCTCTCTTACACGCACGCGCGCACACACACACACACACACACACACACACAGAGTAACACAGAGCTCAGCAGAAGAGCAGTCGGGAAACGCGGGACCCCATTTATCAAGAACTTTGAGACAGCTCGCCTGAGTGGGAGGTCCTTCCTCTCCCCCACTCAGCCCTGTGTCACCCTACAGTACCGCACCCTCCTGCTGCTCCTTTCTGCTCCTTCCTCTCAGTTGTTCTGTGTTTATTTTTAAAAGAGCATCTGTTTCCTTTTGCCATGGACCCTCTCTCTTCCTCTGGACCACAGGCTTTATTTGTGAATCTTTTCCTGGAGCATGCACAATTTGTGTACAAACCCTTCTCCCAGCTCCTGGAGGCTGGTTCCTCACCAGCCAGGATATCAACTCTCTGGAGCTCACTCTGTAAGGCAAAGAGCTATCCCTTCCTAGGATTATTGGTTGTTTTGCACAATTTTATTCTGGCTAGAAGACAGACATCCTGCTGGGGGCCACCGCATGGCACCCGCCTGTGAAGTGAACTGGGGCCTGGGGTGCTGCAGAGACGCGGCAGCGCATGCGAGGAGACAGCTGGAGAAGCAGCGGCCAGCGTTGAGTCCATCGCTACCACTTGCCAGGGGAGGGTTTGTTCACTTTCCACATCTGTCGGATGGGGGTAGTAATCGTGTCCATGTACTAGCTGTCCTGAGAAAACAAGACTGTGTGTGAGTGAGCGACACCCCACCTGCTTGGCCGGTGAGCAGCCCATCAACGGTGGGGGTGGGGGCAGCAGCGGCCAGCGTTGTTCTCATCACGGTGGAGATGGACCCAAGGAAGAGCTTCAGGAAGATTCTCTCTTGGTTATGCAAACCAAAAGCAAGTATCATTTTGGGGTCGTTGACATTAGGAAAACCCAAATTCCAGGAGCAAGCTCTGTTCAAGTGCTCAGCACATGGCAAATGCCCAATAACAACAGGCTGATTGGACCTGCTGCAGAAGGGAAGGAATTTGCGACTGTGGCTGTCTGTGTGTAATCAAAATAGTGAAGATTAATTAAAGGAATCAGAAATAAGATTAACTTCTATGGATTAATTAGTGGATCAGTATTCTTCTGGGGTTTTGGACAGTGTGTAGAAAGGCAGAATCAAGCTTGAATTGTCTAAAAGTAGGAAGAAGTTTATACCTTTTAGCATTCTCCTCTCCCTACTCACTCACCAAAACTTTTATTTTAACTTCACCGGAGAATAATTTTAAATTTACAAAAGATTTGCAAGAATAATATCAAGAATTCTTATGTATTCTTTTTTAATTTTTTATTGTAACATAGTTGACTGTACATATCTGTGGGATACAGAGTTGAATATAACACTTGTGTGCAATATGTGATGCTCAAATCAGGATAATTAGTATATTCAGCATTATACAATGTAACCATTTTCCATGTCACTTTACCAATTTCACACTAACTACCTCCTCTCCCTCCCCCTTTCCCACCTCTGGTAGCCTCAGTTCTGTTCTCTCCTCTTGATAGTTCAATGTATTATTGTGATTGTTGTGTCCTTCTTTCTTTTTTTTAATTTACTTGTTTATTGTTTTAGCTCCCACTTATGAGTAAGGACACACAGTATTTCTCTTTCTGTGCCTGGCTTATTTCACTTAACATGATTTTCTCTAAGTTCATCCATGTTGCTGAAAATGGCAGGATTTCATTCTTTTTTATGGCTGAGTAGTGTTCCATTGTGTACATATACCACATTTTCCTTATCTGGATATCCATCGATGGACATTTAGGTTGATTCCAACTCTTGGTTATTGTAAATAGAGCTGCGATAAACATGGGGGTACAGGTATCCTCAGAATTCCTATATATTCTTCACACAGATTATCAATTATTAACATTTTGCCATAGTTTCTTTATTACTCCTCTCTAAATATATTTGCCTATTATTATTTTTTCTGAATAACTTGAAAGTTAGTAGCAGACACCGTGTCCTTATTCTTAAATATTTCGGCATGAATTTTGTAAGAACAAGAACTCTTACATAACCACAATACAATGATCGAATTTAGGCCATTGAACGCTGCTGCAGTACTGTGAGATAATATACAGTGTGCATTCCATTTTCATCAATTCCTATTAACATTTTTTATGGGCATTTTTCCTGATCAGGACCATATAGTACATGTAGTTGTCGTATCTCTTTCATCTCCTTCAATCGGGAACAGATCTTCAACTTTTCCTTGTTCTTAAAGACACTGATATTTTTGAAGAGTACAGGCCACTTCTCAGGAATTTAATTAATATCACATGTTCTTGTGATTAGACGGGTTACCAACTTTGGCAGGAATCCTACTCCAATGATGTGTTCTTCTCAGTGCATCCCATCAGCAGGCACCTGTCTTGGTCTGCTGCTGTAACAAAACCTGACACTGAGTAATAAATAAAGAAAAGAAATTCTCAGGATTCTGGAGGCTGGGAAGCCCAACATCAAGGTTCAGTGTCTGGTAAGGATCCAGCCATGGCTTCCATGATGGTAACTTGCTTCTGTGTCCTCCTGGGGGATGAACACAGTGTCCTCACATGGCAGAAGGAACAGAAGGGCTAAAACCGCTAGCTAATTCTCTCCAGCCCTTTTATTAGGGCTCTGCCCACATGACCTAATTAGAGGACCCATCCTCCAATACCGTCACCTTAACCTTAGGTTTCAACATATGAATTTTGGAGGGACACATACATTCAAGCCACCGTAGTACCTAATCTTAATGTCAGTTAGTCCCATTACTACAAACAATAATTTGTCTGACTTGTCAAAGTGGTGTCTGCCAGGTTTCTTCACAAATCACTGTTTTAAGGAAGAAATCAACTATGTTTTAAAGATTTGAGTCTTCCCATAAATAAATTTATAAATTTAACACAATCTCCCAAAATTTCCCATGTTTCCCTCCTTCAGAAATAGCAGTTGTATTCAAAATAAACAAGCAAGTGTAGCCCAGGAAAACTCTGAAGTACAAGGAAAACAAGGAGGGACTGGTCACCCCAGTTGTTAAAACCCATCGTGAGGCCTTGGTAATTAACACAGAACAGCACACAAATAGACCGACAGCCACTGTCAGAAGAGAGAGTCCAGCAATGGACCCACGTGCCTGTGGGAAGTCAATGCACGACCAGCAAGAATGCTCTAATTGGGGAGTAAAGGTGGACTTAGTAGTGTGGACGTAGGAACAAGCACACAGGTGTGGGACCACACATCGAGACAAACGTCAGCGGAGAGAAGTCGTACGTGTGAAAGAAAAGCCTAGACGTACTGCCAGAAGGCATGGATCTTTTCCAATTCCTCCCCACCCTCTACGAAATTCCAATATACTCTCCCATATCCTCAGTCCTGGAAGGAGCCATGCCAAGACATGAGAAGGAACAAGAGATGAGGGCTGGGCTCTTCTTTCCCAGGTCTCCTACAGTGGATTGTTGTTTCTCCCCACAGATTTAGAACTCTGCTCTAGGCTGCGTGGTCTGCACAACTCTCTCCTTCCAGGTGGCAATAACTTCTCTATTACCTTGTCCTTGGGGCCTAGGGGTGACGACACCTCTGTTGCTGCTAGATCCTGATTCTTGCACCACCCCCTTTAATAAACCCTTTGTAAAAAACTTGCCCACACCCTAGCAATAAACCCTTATGGGGTTTATGTAATTAGTCCCTTTGTACATAAACCCCTCCTGAATTACCTAATCTGAGTGTGCTATTTGCTTCCTATTGGGACTTGGATTGACAGAATAACCTTGGAGTTGATTGTAACTCTGAGAGAAGATATCAGAGTAGATATCAGAATAGATATCTCAGAGTACACATCTAACTCTGTGTCAAAACCTAAAAGCTAAAATGAAAAGATTAATAATTGTGAATGTAATTTCCTTAAAAATAAATAAATAAAAGTGTGCATAGAAAATAAAACCACAATGCAACACAAAGGAAAAAGACAAAAACTAGGAAATATCTGTAGCTCACGACACAGAGAAGTGCTTTTCTCCAAAACATATGAACGGATCCCAGAGATGAAAAATAGAAAGACCGCAAGATCGATAGAAAAATGAACAAAGGTCATGGACAGTTCACAGAATAAGAAACACAAATATACACTAAGAAATCCAAAATACTTGCAAGCACTTATCATCAGAGACATGAACAAATAAAACTACAGTAGGACTCCATTTTTCCTCCATCGGATTGGTAAAATTCCAAAAGTTTGGCCACAGGCCTTGTGGGCTAGGCACTAGGGAAGCAGGCACTGTCATTCTTGGTCAGTGGGACTGCAAATAGTGTGACCCCTTCCAACAGCAGTTGTCATCGAAATTCCAAATGCATTCTTTTTGCCCCAGAAATCCCACTCCCAGGATTGTATCTGACAAGTGTGAACTGATATATATTCACTGCAGCTTTGGCTGTGATACTTAAGCTTGGAAACCACCCAAGTGTCCACGTCTAAGGAACTGGTTTAAAAAACCTATGATCCACTCACACAGTACAATGCCCTGGAACTGCAGAAAGGAATGAGGAAGCCCCCTGTAAACTACAATCAAAGTACCCCCAAGACGTATCACTCAGTAAAAACAAAACAAAAAAAAAGTACAAAGTATGGAATAATTTGGTATGCCAACTCTGAGATAAGAAAGTGGGAAACATAAATGTGTGCTCGTATTTGCGTAAAGAAGCACTGAAGGACCGCAGAGGGGGCTAACCACAGAGGCTATCTTGCTGCACGCCTTCTCTGTTGGTTGCATCTTTTTCTCTTTTTGGTGGCTGGCCACTACGGGGATCTGAACCCTTGACCTTGGTGTTACAAGGCTGTGCTCTAACTGACTGACCTAACCAGCCAGCTCTGTTGGTTTGAGTTTTTGAACAATACAAATGTGGCGCCTATTCTCAAACATGAAGAAGATTAAAGAGGGGTGGAGGAGACGAGGAGACAGCCATGAAGCGGATGAAACAGAAGACGCTGAAGAAGACAAAGACAAGGTAGAAGGAGCAATCAGCCACGCTGCTTGTGTCTGAGGACTGGGGAACATGCTGCTGTAACTGTGTCTCCTATTATCACAGGCTTTGCAACGAAGCAGACTGGTTTTGTCTTGGTGGTTTGCTGTCTTGCTGGACAAATGACTTAACCTCTCTGAGCCCTGGTGTGCGTGGTCAGCAGGCAGGGATTTAGTGATGCGTCCTCATGATGTTGTGAGGACTGAATGAGGCAATGCATGGCCTCAGGAAGGGTAGGCTTGTAGAGAATACAAGACATTGCTATTATTTTTATGGCTTTTAGGCAGATGTGTTGAAAGGTAAGAATTTAATGGCTCATGTAACTCTTTTTACTGCAAATTCTCCCTGGAAAATGAAATTACTGCCTTCCAGATAAATAGCGAGACTTCTGATCCGAGGTGCACTGCCGAGGGCTCTTCACCCAGCTGTGGTTCTGCCACTTCATAAACCTCCATTACGGAAATGTCAAGGCATGTACTTGATTGTCAACAAGTGCAGCGCTGGGGCTCCCTCTCTGTCCGGTTTCCCCCTTCTCCTTCTGCTTGCATTTTCCGCTCTCTCTGCTCCTTTCCCCTTTCCTCCCGCTCTTTCTCTTTTGCTTCCCTGTCCCTCGGCCTCTGTAGTCATAAATGACCAGAATGTTAAAGGCAGAAGTGACCTTAGGAGCCGTCAGTCCAATCCACTCACGGTGCAGACAAGCAAATCAGGGTCCAGAGAGGAGGAGGGTTTGCCCAAGGCCGCCGCCGGTGGCTGCAGACAGGACGAGAGGCCACCTTCTTGCACAGCGCCCTTGCCTTCCAGCTCCTGCAGGTCATCTCCCAGCAGTCCCCAAACCCAATGTGGACAGGAAGCATCCTCTCTCAGTTTCTCATTCTGTGTTTAGGAAACAGACACGAGGCAGGAATCATCTTTTCAGTTGGAGTTCAAGTGAGATCAAACACACGACGCTCTTGGAACTTCGGTGGTGGCAGTGCTCGTCAGCATAGAGACCAGCACACCGCGGGAGGGTGTGCCCCGAGACCCTGCCCCAGGCCGGCATGTGGGTGTGTGGGGCCTCCTGGGACCTTCCAGCTTCATGACTCGAGAAACAGAAGGATTCTCCCAAGCAGCGTCTCTTCATAAAGTCCTGGCTACTAGGTCCTGAATCCTTGGCCTGGCCGCTGTGGGATGACAACCAAATGTGAGGGCAGAGAAGGGAATGACAAAGACTGATGGCACCTGTCGACATCTGTTCCCTGCCGGTGCTGTGCAGGACTGACACACACAGCAAGTGCAGATGCCACAGGATACTAAACCCAAACGTGCAAGGAAGGCCACTGTTTATATGAGAAAACACAAAATGAGTGTTTTCTCTATACTTCTTACTCGGCAACAACATCAACACAGAAGACCGACTTCTGTGACCAAATGTGCGGGGTCTCTCCCCACCAGCAAGCAAGCCAGCAATTCTTCAGCAGACACCAGCGGGTGCCCTCCAATCCAATTCTGACACTGTCCGCCTGCAGATAGCGTCAGATTGCACAGGGTGAGGGCTCCGTCCCCAAGATGCCCCCACCACAGATGCCAGTCGCAAGCCCAGGCCTCTGGAACTTCTGACCGACCAGCTATAAATCAGGGTTCCCACGACTCCCTCCTTGGGTTCGATTAGTTTGCTGAGCGGCTCACAGAACTCAGGGAAACACGTACCTACATTGATCAGTTTATCATGAAGGGTATCACAAAGGAGACAGAGGGAGAGACGCATGGGGCAGGTGTGGGGAAAGGGGCGCCACCCTCCAGGAGCCTCCATATGTTCGGCTGTCCAGATGCTCCCCCATCCGGTGCTCTTGGGTCTTATGGAAGCTTCATTACGTCGGCACGACTGGAGCACGGAGCAGTGTAGACATGCGATTGGACAAAAAGGGTCTGATCTAACACTACTAGATGCGGTGGGGACACCCGGCACGGCCTGTCTGTCCAGACGCTTCTCGGCCTCTCTGTGAAGCTTTCCTTCCCCCTGGGCATGGGGCAGGCCCCTCCTGAAATAGGGGTCTTATGACCTACAATCAGCTAAGGTAGGTCAGAGAATTCCCCGCCTGGGGGAGAAAAAGGAGCAGGTGAGAGGAGGGCAGGAGAAGATCAGAGACAGCGTGACCAGGAACCGGGACGAGCACCACCATATAAATATCAGAATGTCACTGCCACATTTTCACTTTCCTTTAATTCGATTTCATCTCTACCTCGAGCATGCATTCTGCTTAGAGGCAAAAAACTTGCTCTTATGGCTCCCAGGATTCCCAGTCACTTCATGAGGAGCACAGCTGCGTCCATCCGTGGGGCCTCTCTCCCAGTGTTCATCAGTTCCAAGGGACACCCTGGGCACTCTTTGCTGGGAGGAGGGTCTGGCTGTCTCCTGCCCTACTCCCACGCACAAGGGGCAGCTTCTCCTGGTTGGCCCGGGGACGGAGACTCAATCCCCACCGGCATCTCGCATCGGCTCAGCAGCGAGGTCTGTGCATGCCTCAGTTTCCCCTTACCAGCGCTGAGGCCCAGGGCCTCACCAGCTCTCTCCCAGGAGTTCTTCCAGTTCTCCTCTCCTAGTGACGTGGAGAGATTGCACTTCCCATCCCCAGAAGCTGAGTGACCACATGACATGTTTTGGCTGATGAAATGTGAACAGAAGTGATGTGTCACTTCCAGGTAGAAACCTACACGACCCAGGGAGCAGGTCACAACCCCTTCCCCTGAGTCTTGGTCATTAGCGGCATCTTGCATGGTGATGTTTCCACCTCCCTGGGCCGATGGGTGAGAACAATGTGAAGCAGACACAAGACAGACATGCAGCACGAATGAGAAATAAAACTTCATTGAGCCATTGAGATGTGGAGGTTGTTTGTTGCTACCTAATACAGGGGAGAAATGAAGTTTTAGAAAGTTCTCCTGTGCCCTTGGGGCGTGTGAGACAGGAGGGTTCTCGGGGCCCTCCATACCCAGACTGTGTGGCCACCACTACCCTCTGCTGCTCCCTCTCCATGGTCTTCTCTACACAGTTCTCTGGGATCTTAGACTTCTCCTAAGAAGTAAAGCTCAATGCCCCCAGACTCTCAAATTCCCAAACTGTTCTAAGGTTTCCATTAGCATTTCCCACCAGAGACTTGATCTGCAAAATGGAAAGGTGCAAGGCAGGGTCTCCTCACACCAGGCCCTATTCCTGCTGTCCCCTCTGCACCGTTTTTGTCTCAGGCATTGATCTAGCTCCAAAGGGCAAGACGGCTTGCTAGCCATCGATTCTCTCTCTAATGCATTGTTTATGGCATTAACTTCATGGCCGTATTCTCAGAGCATAAGCTTTTTAAATTCTTGAGCTCATGCTCTTGCAAATCAAAAGCCTTTTCTTTCAACACTATTATCTCTGTTTCTTTTTTCTTTCCATTTTAAAAAAGTATCAAATAAATACATGTACACAATTAAAATCAAATAGAACTACTAGCCCTGTAATGAAAAATGCCACCTTTAGGGCCGGCCCGGTGGCGCACTGGATAAGTGCGCCGCTTGGGAAGCGCAGCGGCGCTCCCGCCCGAAGGTTCGGATCCCACATACAGACCGGTTCCCGCTCACTGGCTGAGCGAGGTGCGGGAGCGACACCGAGGGTTGCAATCCCGTTGCCGGTCCCCGGTCCGGTACGAGGGCAACACTGAGGGTTGCGATCCGTTGCCGGACACGGAAAAAGACAAAAGACAAAAAAAAAAAAAAATGCCACCTTTAACTCTTTTCACTATTCTAGCATCTACAGCCATAATTCTAAATAATGTCATCAGACCATTATCTCTTGATTAATAGATTTTAGACATTATCCATTGACCTCCTGTTATGGAAACCGGGCATTTAGTATCTGGCATTACCTCAGCCCTCAGTCCCCAGTTCCTCCTCCCCCATCTTTCTAATATTGGCTAGATCAATAGTCTGCACTTACCTGATTATGACCAGGAACTACGATTTAATTCATTCCTTACACAACTTTTTTTATTGTTTCTGCTGGATCTAATAATAGTTATTGGGGAGCTAATCATTTTTGTGTGTCCTTGGTTACGGGAGCAACACCGAGGGTTGCAATCCCGTTGCCGGTCCCCGGTCCGGTACGAGGGCAACACTGAGGGTTGCGATCCGTTGCCGGACACGGAAAAAGACAAAAGACAAAAAAAAAAAAAATGCCACCTTTAACTCTTTTCACTATTCTAGCATCTACAGCCATAATTCTAAATAATGTCATCAGACCATTATCTCTTGATTAATAGATTTTAGACATTATCCATTGACCTCCTGTTATGGAAACCGGGCATTTAGTATCTGGCATTACCTCAGCCCTCAGTCCCCAGTTCCTCCTCCCCCATCTTTCTAATATTGGCTAGATCAATAGTCTGCACTTACCTGATTATGACCAGGAACTACGATTTAATTCATTCCTTACACAACTTTTTTTATTGTTTCTGCTGGATCTAATAATAGTTATTGGGGAGCTAATCATTTTTGTGTGTCCTTGGTTTGTTCATTCTCCCTAAAATCTTCAACAGAATTATAAACACCCTGTGAATCTCATTGTTTACCTACATGACCAAACGCCTCAGGTAATTAACTTGTCAATTCCACCTTTTGTTAGGATACCTCTCTCCTAAACCCTCAGTCCTACCTGGAGCATCTAGGTCTCCCACCCAGTCTGGTTTGGGATGCTCTGTTTCCTGGAGCCCCTATCTTCCTCATTCTTGGAACAGCCCTTTATTTTGGTGGCACATCCTCTACTCACAAGAAAGGGTGCCTGAGAGGTAGATATTTTTAAACCATGCCTGTATGAAAAATGTCTTTACCCTATGCGCCCTCTGGACTGATAGTTTGGTAAGTTGAGAATCATTTCCGTCTGGATCTCTGGCTTCCATTGTGACTTTTGAGAAGCCCCTTTAAAACCTGGATTCTCTTGTCTTTGTGTGTAACTCCCACCCCCAGAAGCTTTTATGTTCTTCTCTCACTGATGGGTTTTTACTGTCTCAGCAATGTGCCTTAGCGAGGACATTTTCTCATTTATTGTGTTGGGCATTTCATGGCCATCTCAGTTTAGAAATTTATGTACTTCATAGCCGAGTTGTACACTTAAGATTTGTGCACTTTATGTCACACTGCAATAAAATTTTTAAGAAAAGAAAAGAGGGGAGCCCTATGTGCAGCTCAAAAGCTGAGATGTTAACTCTTTTGTACCTGTGTTTCTTCCCTTGAGGTGATATATGCTTTTAGAGAAGTGAGTGAAGAGATGATAAGGAACTGTGTTTAGCAAGAAGTGTGTGTATGGGGAAAACCTTACTAACATCTCAGGATTTTATCTTACCTGGCTTATTTAGGCCTTACAGTTGTCCTATAAAGTAGGTGTTATCATCCCCAGTTTTACCAATGAGAAAATCAAGACACAGAATGTTTAAGTAACTTTCCCAAGATTTCACTGCTAACCCAGGTTTGAACGTGATTTGGAGTAGTCTTGCTGCCCAAAGTTCATGGATTTCGGGGGGGGGGGGGG
>NW_007727938.1:254588-301549 GCF_000696425.1 Galeopterus variegatus | reverse complement strand
GGTTGGAGGGGTTTGTGGGTTAGTGTGGTGCCCAAAAGTTAGTGGGTTTCGGGGGGGGGGGGGTGTTGGAAGAGAGGTGTTTCAAATATAATATAAAATGTTTCAAATTTTATAAAAATTATAAATGAACGCATCACAGATACTGAACAAATAGTCTAAGCACGTAGTCTAAACTCACAGATAATCTCACCAGGCACTTCATGATCCAATTTCTGAAACCAGTGACAAGGACAATATCTCTAAAAAGAGACAGAGAGAAAAAGGAGGCAGCACAGGGAGGAAAAAGGCAGGACTCAATAGACTGCTCATCAGAAACAATGCGAGCCAGAGGACAATGGAATGACATAGTCTCTTTGCTTGTTTGTTTTTAAAGCTCAGGTTCTTAATCATGAATCCAGAGTGTTCCCTGGGAATTATAAAAGGGGGCAGGAGGAAAAGAAGAAAGAATAGGCCACCAGCTGCTAAGAGGAAATGTCTGTGTGCATCAGCGTCAAACTCCAGACTCAAGATTGTTTGCTTCTCTTTCTCTCTCTGCTCCCTTAGGAAGGGCGGTGAATCTTCTGGGGTAGACTCACAGGAAAATAGAAGCTCTCTGAAGCCAGAGAGAAGTATTTTAAGATTCTTCATTTCCTCCATAGAATCCAGCAAAGATCAGTGATCTGTAGAATACATTTTTAACTGACCAAGAGGGATCCCATTCTCCTGCCCCATGTGAATCTAAAATCTTATCAGCACTGACCACATCTCCAGAACCTTGGGGGCAGGTAGAGGATACCCTGTTGGATCCCTTTCCTTTTTAAAAGCAAGATTTCTTCTGAAGGTGGCTTGGGACTCCTTCACCTAAACATGAAGCACAAAAGACAGCCCTGTGGGTTTTCCCCATTAGGCTTGCTGTAATCCTTTCGGCTAACTCCCAGTTAATCTGTTCCTTTTCCAGTTTGATAGTGCAAAAGTAAACTAAGCATTTAGGTTTCTCTGGTGACTCAAAGGTTTCAATGAAGTAGGACTGTTTATTGCTGTAATAGAAATCTAGAAAAAATGAAGGTAAATATTTCCCTGATAAATAAAATCTTCAATTGGATTCTCTTTCCACAATTTAATTTGCTGGCTTAGTATCCTAGTTTTGCAACACAGTAATTAATACATTAAGCCAATTAAGCTCTAAGTAACTTCACATTTGTTTGCATAGTTTTTTTCAGACCCACACACAGAATTAGTCTGAACCAAAGGTGTAATTTATTTGTCTGCAGTCTGAGTCACCACATTCCCTCGGGGTATCTCTCAATTTATTCTTTTTTAATCTCTATGGGGCATTTTTTTTCAAAATGTGTGATTTATTTAGAAGCAGGTTACCCAGCACAGAACCCAACCTGTTCTATGTTTTCCATTTCAGAATTTGCTCATCTTACTTGACAAATTTTAAAACTCTGTATGCAACATGTCCTCACAGCTCTGAGTTCATCTGTGAACCAAGAAATAAGATCACAATTTTTTCCCAGATTCTTCTACAATATTCATGCAACTCCATGGTGTGTGGCCAAGGAGAAACCAGAATTCAAGTTGCAGGTCTGTTACTAACTTACCCCGTGATGGTGAGTGAGTTACTTGCCCTCTCTGGGCCTCAGTTTTCTCATATAAAAATGGGGGTAACACTAAGCAGAACCACCTCTTGAAGTTGTGTTTGGGTCCAGATGATTTCACGTCTGCAGAAGCCCTTTGCAGCAAATGAGGTTGTCCTAACACGAAGCATTACTGTGTGGCTTTTTATCACTGCCCTTAAATAGTGGCCTCCCCAGAGAGGCCTGCAGTGCAGGAAGAAAATGTCAAAATGCCTATAGTGTTTACACTCAGCCTTTAATGTCTATGTTTGTGTGCATTTGTGGAGGTTTGATGTTGTGTGTTTGTTGATAGATAGGTTTGCTCATCTTCAGTTCCAATTTCCATCTGGTCTGACTTCCTAGACTGCAGAGGCTGTAAAGCTAAAAAACGAAATTCCCACACTCCTTAGGACTAAGGGTTCCAGGGGTGATTTAGCTTTGTATACTAACCATGTTTCTAACTTCTGTAAATGTGATGCTTTAACATCCACCCTGCATGCATACGCCAGACACACCTCACTCTGGACAACCCAATAATGTGCCTGAGTCACCTGCTGTGGCCTCCTGCCTCCCTCGTCACCCCCTCCCCTTGTGGAGTGTCTTCTTCCCAGAGTGTGCTTTTCAAATACAAACCAACCAATCCAGAGCCCATGCCCCAAGCACCACCCTTGTCAGGCCCACACTCTGGGCAACTATCAACCTGCCCTGATCACCATAGGTCTAGGTACGAGACAACTAGGAACAGCCCCTGTGTCCCAGAGCCCACAGAAATTATCCAAACTGGCCCATCCTAAGCCCGTGTACCCCACCTCGCCCGTTCCTTCCCATGGAAACCACAATAAAGGCTCTGGCATTCCCCCTCGCCTTCTCCTCCTGGAGGACGCCAGTGCTCCCCCATGTGGCCCCTGTGGCATGGCCTGCTCCTCCTCTTGGGAACTGTGAATAATAAGCTATCTTTTCAATGGCAGGCACCTCCTGTTCTGTTGGCCCCACAGCTGGATCTCAATTGAGCCCTTGCTGTCATTCCATCTCAGTCTTCTGCTGCTTCACACCTTCACCCACGGTGGGCTCAGAGATGCAGTGGGAAGGGGGCTGAGGGTTGGATGCAGATGGCTTCTTGGCCATTTCTTAACCCTCTACTCTGTTCACTCTCCATGCCCCCTCTGACTCCAGAGTGGGAGAGGAGAGAGGAGACACAAGGTACAGGTGACATTACAGTGTCACATTGGTGGCCTCTGAGCAAGTCTTTTTCTCCTCAGAGTCCTGTGCATCCTCTGGAAACACTCTGCTCTAGGAACCTCCCACCACCCCATTCCTGGTACAGGCCATGCCGCTCTGGTGGGCAAACCCTGCCTAGACTGTCTCTCCTGGCAGCAGATCCCTTGACCACATTCCATCAGAATAGGTCATGCCTGGCCACTTTCTCCTCTGTCCCTCAGCCCATGCACAGCCTGGCCCTGATGCTGGTGGAACTCCAGACACAGCTCTCCCTTCACTTCACTCTGCACCCTGCAGCTGTGGCAGTTCCAGCCTGGCCTCCTGCTCAGGCACTGGTATTTGTGTGCTTCCAGTACCCAGGACTAATGTCCCCTCTCTGAGTTGCTCTTTTTTTTTTCCTTTTTGTCTTTTTTACTGACCGGCAACAGGATCGCAACCCTTGGTGTTGCGCCCGCACCGCGCTCAGCCAGTGAGCGGGAACCGGTCTCCACGTGGGATCCGAACCCTCAGCGGGAGCGCCGCCGCGCTCCCAAGCGGCGCACTCTCCAGTGCACCACCGGCTGGCCCTCTGAGTTGCTCTTTTAAAGTGCTCTTCACCTGACCTAACGTGGAGCAGAGCACATCTCCATCATCAGGAGGGAGGTCACACACACAGCCCCCACCGCTGTCTCCTCTCTCAGGCAATCATTATCCCCTGTGCACAGGCAGGGGGTGGGAGGCAGGATGCGCAAAGATGCAGAGCAGAAGAAAGCCATCCTCCTTCTGTGGTCCGGCTCTTTTCTTAAGAACTTGTCCCTTCTTGTGTATGTGTGCATGTGACATGATTGCTTGATTTTGTTTTTGGTTGTGCTTTCCTTTGGTTTTACTGGTTTGGGGTCAGAAAATGAGAAAACAGAAAGAGTAGCATTTCGACATGCTGTTGCATTGCAATCTCTCTCTCCTGGCTCAAAACACATTCATTTTCTTTCACATGTGTATGCTATGGGTGTATGCCAGGGTACACAGCAGAAGGGATTTCTAAGCAGCAAAGAATTCAGGCAGCTGAGTGGCTACTTGTAACAGCCTATGCTGAATTACAGCAGAAAAGGCACGACTTAAAGTTGAAATTTATCATTACAAGGGAAGCAGAGGGTAAAAATTGGAAAACTCTCAGCCTGGCCACATAAAGAGTAAAAAGGTGTCTTTGGAAAAGGAAACCAAGGTTGTAACCCAGCAACCATTTGCTAAGGAGATCAGGACAGAGAGAAGGGATGATAATGAGAATGGAAAAAAGAGCAAAAGAGCCGAAGGCTGCCCCTCTCACCACAGGCCCAGAACCTAAGAAACTGGGGCATACTCCATGGGCTTGCTGCCCAGGGCCATCTCAGGCCGTTGCTCCTCACAGCAGCTGCTTCAGCTGCTCTTGCAATAGCTAACTTGGTCCCCACTGTGGCTGGACCTGCAGCTTCAGAAGATACATGCCAGAAGACTTGGGGGCATCCACATGGTGTTAAGTCTGCAGGTTTGCAGAATTTCACCCTAATTTCAAAGGATGTATAGAAAAGCCTGGGGGCCCAGGAAGAGATCTGTCACATGGACAGAGTCACTGCAGACAGTCTTCACTACAGTAATGCCGAGCAGAAATGTGGGATTGGAGCTGCAGCAGAGAATCCCTATGAGGGCCATGCATATAGCCTGGGAGAGCTGGGGTGTGGGCTGAGCCCAGGAAAGCTGTAGGGGCAGGGCTGCCTGAGGACTGGGAGGCCCACCCTGCACCAGTGTGCAGAGAATCCCAGACATGGAGTCAAAGGAGGTTATTCTCCAGCTTTGAGATTTGATGCCTGCCCTCCGGGACTTCAGACTTGCTTAGGACATGTTACCCCTTTCTTTTGGCTTGTGTCTCTCTCTCTGAATGGTAATATGTACCCTATGCTTGTCCTACTATTGTATCCTGGAAGTAGATAACTTGTTTGATTTCACAAACGAGACTGTGGAGTTTTGAGCTGAAATAAGACTTTTAGGATGGAATGAGTGTATTTATATGTGAGAAGGACATGAACTTTGGAGGTCAGGGGCAGAATGCTATGGGTTAAACGTGTCCCCCACAGGTTTTTATATTGGAGCCTTGACCCCCGTTGTAACAATGTTAATAGGGTGGGAAGTCCTATTATGATATTTGAAAGGTGGAGCCTTTAAGATGTTATTAGATTGTGAGGACTTTGTCCTAGTGAGTGGATTGATTTATTCATGGAGTAATGGCATGGTTCTGATGGCTTTAAAAGGACAGTAAGGGAGGAGGTTAGTTCTCTCTTGCTCAGCCCATCCTTGCCATGTGATACCCTGTGTTAAAGAAGGTCCTTACCAGATGTGTTCCCTGGACCTTGAACTTCCTAGCCTCCAAAATTGCAAGAAATAAATTTCATTTATTTATGAATTATTCAGTTTCAGGTGTTTTGTTATAAGCAACAGAAACAGATTAATACAGTATATTTTCTGATAATTCTTGGAGGTAAGCAGGCTCATACATTAAAATTACTCCTATTTTTCTATTAATAAAACCAAGGCTAAGGGAATTTAAGGTACTTGCTGGATATCACATAGGGAGTTATTACCTAAACCTCATTTGGATTTGATATTTTTTTTACCTCATTTTAATAATCCATACTCACAAAATGATGTTTTCCTTTCATGTAATATTACATCTGTAGAGCACTATCACTATATGAACACGATTGGGAAAAGGTTATAAACATTGCTCAGAGGCTCGGTGTATAGAGAAAGTTGCTGCCAGTTATGACATTTCTCACTGACTTGCAACCCACACCAGCTGGGTTACATGTAGAATCTGTTAAATCTCTCACTATGTGAACTCCTATGTGCCCTATTCCAGTCCTTGAAAAGGCATCCCAAGGATTTCTCACGGTTACCTTTGGTCCTGAGGACCTGTGCTCATCAAGTGAGTTCAATCTGCACGTGTCCCCCAGACTGGACAAGATTCCTAGTTTTGGCCCACATGTGGGTGATTGTTATGAAAGAAACATAACTCATGCAAAACCTTTGTGTCCACAATACATTTCCTGAAAAGTTGAGAAGAGCAAGGGGATTCCATTGGAATAACATCAACGCTCCTGTTTCTAAAGTTCTTTCAGCCCCTCCCAGAGTAGGCCCTGGTAATCCATCATACACTCCACACCCTACCCCAGACTCACCAGCTGCCTGGCCATCTCATCTTTCTCCCGTTTTGCCACATTCCTTCCTCCTTTGTTGTGCCAGGAACTCTAAATTCTTCCCATTTGATTTTGTAGAGTGTCTTAGTCTGTTTGTGCTTCTATAACAAAATTCCTCAGACTGAGTAATTTATAACAGGATAAATTCATTTCCCACCATTCTGGAGACTGGGAAGTACAAGATCAAGGTGCCAGCAATTTCAGTGTTTGGCTAGGTCTTGGTCTCTGCTTCCAAGATAGTACCTTGAATGTGGCATCCTCTAGAGAGGACGAATGCTGTGTCCTCACATGACAGAAGGCACAGAAGGGCAAAAGGGCCTAGTGAGTTCCCTCCAGCCCTTCTATGTGGCATTAATCCCATCCTTGAGGGCAGAGCCCTCATGGCCTAATCACCTCCTACAGGCTCTACCTCTTAATACTATTGCGTTAAGGATTAAGTTTCAACATGAATGTTGGAAAGGATACAAACATTCAAATGATAGCATTCTGCCCCAGACCCCAAAATTCATGTCTTTCTCACATACAAAATTCATGCATTCCATCCCAACAACCCCAAAAGTCTTAATGCATTCCAGCATCAATTCAAAAGTCTAGGTCCAGAGTCTCATCTAAATATCATCTAAATCAAATATGGGTGAGACTCATAGTAAGATTCATCCTCAAGCAAATTCCCTCTCCTGTTGTGAGCCTGCAAAATCAAATCAGTTATGTGCTCCCAAAATATAATGATAGGACAGGCATAGGATAGACATTCTTGTTCCAAAAGGGAGCAACAGATAAGAAGAAAGAAATAACAGATGCCAAGTAACTCCAAAACCCAATAAGGCAGACAACATTAAATTTTGAGGCTTGAGAATAATCTTCTTTGACTTCATGTTCTGCCTTTTGGACATATTGGGTCAGGGATTGGGCCCTCAAGGCCCCAAGCTGTCCTGCTTCCGTGGCTTCACTGGGCACATCTCATACAGCAGCTCTTAGTGTGGGAGTCACGTATCTATAGCTCTCCCCAGCTGGCATCGCATTCTGATAGCTCCACAGGTCTGGGGTCTCATAGCCCTGTCCCCATGGCTTCTCTAAGCATTGCCCTATGGGGCCCTCTATTTTCACCCCACCCTTTAGACATTCTCTGCATGGGTCCCAAGGCTCTCTGAGGCATCCTTTGAAATCTAGGAGCAGGTAGCTATGCCTCCACAGCTCATGCACTTTTCATGCAGATTTAGTACCACAGAGTACCACCATAATTATGGCCTGTACGCTCTAGAAGCATGGCTCTAGCCACACCACCAAGGCCCACTTGAGCTGCAGCTGGGGCAGTCAAACAGCACCACACCCAAATGTGGGGAGCAGAGAGTTGAGGCAATGCAGGGCAGTGAATGCTGACGTCCTGTGGGAGCCCATGTCTCCTCCTTTGACATACTTTTGTACTCTGGGCCTTGCACTTTGGGCCTGTAATGGGAGGGGCAGCCCCAATCATCTCCAAAATGCCTTTAGGATCATTCTTCCCTTGTCTTGATGAGTAGCATCTGACTTCCTTTTATCCATACTAATATCCTTATCAAACATTCCCTTGGCCATACCCTTAGTGTTCTCTCCCAAACACTCTATAACCTGGCCAGGCTGAAAATTTTCCAAATCTTTAAGTTCTGCTTCCTTTTTCATTAAAGGAATTTCATTCCAAATTCCACCTTTAATTCACTTTTCTCCTCTCAAAATTTACTATAAATTGTCAAGAGAAGCCATTTGACACCCTGAACACTTTGCTTAATATTTCTTCCACCAAATATCCTAGTTTTTGCTCATAAGATCTGCCTTCTGCAAAACCTTAGGACATGGGTACAATTTAGCCACCTAGTAACAGAAATGGGCTTTTCCCCAGTTTTCTATACCTTGTTCCTCATTGTCTTCTAAGACTCATCAGAATTGCCTTTACCATCAATATCTCTACCAACATTCTGACCATGACCACTTAAGTAATCTCTAAGAAGATTCAGCTTTCCCTAAAACTGTCCTATTCTGAGCCCTCACAAGGATAGCCCTTTACAGTCCAGCCTTTACCCATTATCCAGTTCCAAAGCCACTTCCACATTTTTAGGTATTTGTTGTAGTAACACCCCACTTCTGGTACCAATTGTGAGAAATGCCCTCATCCATTAAATGCCAAAGGATGGACATGGAGACATAGCAAGACTTTAATTATGGCCTTATAAGGTTCAGATGTCTGAAGGGCAGGCACACAGAAAAGAGCTGCAGCAAGCAATTTATTTCCTAGTATGCGAGTCCCTCCCCCTACTTCTTCATTGACTGAGTACTACTGGGTGCACAATCTTCCCAAATGATGTTTAAAATTTATTACCCCCTTGCAAGGAATTCCTTTGCCTGCAGCTTGGGACAAGCCTGCAAAAAAGGCCTGCCTAAGCCCTGTGAAGGGAGAAACACCAGGGAATGAAGAAAACAATGGCTGCTAGTAACTACCATCTCAAGAGCCTTATCTGTTCAGAGACTCTCCAGGAAAATGAAGAAAATAAAAGGGGCTACGAACAATTACCATTTCAATAAAACATCCTCAGGTAAGTCATTTCTGAAAATGAAACACTTAGATTATTTTCTTACAAATTTCCTCCTCTATTGAAGAACTACTGATTCCATTTTCATTGTATTTTTGGTTCTCTTCAAATTGTCTTGGCATTTGTTGGCTTTCCTCATCATAGTCTGGGTTAGCTTCCAATAACGTGAGGTTATTTGAAGCATAGGTCATGGGCATTTGTTTATTAATTGTGGCTTCTATAAGCCTCTGTGTCAGGCCGTTGACACATGGAGTAATTCAGCACCCTATTGCTGTTAAAACTCTACCTACAATTATAAGGGAATTTAGGACCGAGGCTACCACACCCTTCCATTTTCCAAACCATCCTTCTAACCAATCAGTAAATGGATCATTAATGCCTGTGTTTTTAGCCAATTCATTTGCCAATGCTGTAAGACCTTGAATGCTTCAGTAATGGCCCCATCCAGGGCAGTATTATTTGGAATAAAAGTGCAGCATTTCCCTCCTAGCATGACATAAACTCCCCCCCTCTCTACCAGAATCATGTCCAGTGTGATTCAATTTTCCAAGGCCATTTGGCTAGTAGCATCCAATTGACTAGCTACCCCTGCAGGGCATCTCTAATATACTTAATGAACCTCTGTTGATTGTAATAAATGTAATTAATCCAGTCTACATTTTTGTTACTAGTGGACCACCAGAAGAGTGTTGACTCGAATCCTGCAGCTATTTGATTTCTGGCCTTGAATTCATTTGGAACTCCCCTCGGGACTCCTACTGAATCTATGTATACATTAGAGTCAAATGACCCTTCTAATGTCCTTCACTTTTGATGGTAGAACTATTATTTTCAATTGAGGGATGCAATGCCAAGGTAGATGGATTGCCAATTGGACTAATGCACAAGTTCCAGTCCAGTTGGATGGCAACAGACTACGTATGTTTCTTTTACCACAATACCCCCAAACACCTGTCCAGGGTATGTGCAGGTTGGAATAGTTGTAACCTGGCTCACCAGAGACATTTAGGATGTGGGTACAAGTTGATAGATCTCCTACAGGATTATGGAATTTTTCCCTCTGCCTGGAGAGGCAAGAGTAGTGATTCATCACCTCTATGGAGAAGGAAGGGATCACCCTTGGATGTGACCTTTGTAGTGCAGGGAAAAGCAACGACAGGCTCCTGCAAGTTTCATTTCCCTATGCATCCTTGTCTTGGTATAGAGCCATCATATAGCACATTCCTGTTGGATCTGTATCCCAACTGAGAGGAAACGGAATTACCTGCTCCTATGGCCATCCCGCAGTGCATGTGCAGCAATCACTCTTGTTCAATGCATGCATGGAAAATTTAACCCATTCTACATAGTCATTTGTATCCCCATATCTTGTCTGTCCTCTAATCCCTGGTGTAACAGTCCATCCTATGCATATCTATTTCCAGAGGTAGTCCCAACTTCCAACTCCCATTTTGTTTTTGTAGAATAAGTCCACCCCCTTTGTAGCAGTTTGTATAGTAGCCTCGGTAGTGACGAGCACCTGGTAGGAATCTTCTCAGCTCAGCTTAAGCTTTTCTACCTTCCATGTCTTGATCAATACTGGGTACAGTAAATTCAAGAGGCAGGGTCTGAGCAAGAAGCCCTTTTAACCTGATAGAGGACAAAGTAGAGGATATGGCCAGTATATAGTTTTTAGGAAATTGATCTTTGGTTTTCCCTGGGTCAAAATGTCACCTCTTCTTCCTTAGGACCCACCCTTAGGTTTATCAGCAGTTCCTGGTGGGACCTTACCAAACGGGACCCCTGACCCCCCAGTCCTCATCAAAAGTCATAGGAGGTATCACCTGTTCTTCCTTCTCCCATTGGGCCAATCTCTTTTAAAATGACCAGTTTTCTCACATTTATAGCACCTGTTGCTAGCTTGAGGTTTTTCTCCATGAGGGCCCCTTTGGTGTCTTGACTGGAATCCAGGGTTCTTCTGTCCCCAGTAAGGAGGGTTTCATTCCAGATTCTTTCTAACTACTTTTTCTTCGCTTTTTGTTTCTGTTTCTCATCTTCCCTCCTCACAAACACCGCTTGGGCCTCCCTGAGTAGTTCCTCAGTTGGTTTTTCATTCCAACCATTTAATTTCTGTAACTTTTTAGTAATATCAGGCCAGCTTTTAGTCACAAAATTAACATTTAAGAGACCCTTTCCTGTTGGGTCTTCCAGGTCTAACCCAGAGTATTTCCTCATTTGGTCTCTGAGCCTCTGCAAAAGGGCAGAGGGAGTTTTCTCTTTTCCTGTTGAATATCAAAGGCCTTGGAAACATTTTGTGACCTCTCGGTGGATTCTTTAATTCCTTTTATGATTAACTCTCTGAGGTCTTGCATTTGGGCCCTGGCTGTGGGATTATTATTATCCCATTTGGGATCCAAATTTGGGAACTTTTGTTCCATGGACAGGACGCCCTGTCCGGGAGGGTGTCGTCTCTCCCAGATGGACAGAGCTGCCTTCCTAATCATTCCTCTCTCTTCCCCTGTAAAGAGGATGCTCATTATAGACATCATGTCCACCCAGGTGTAATGGCTGGGCCCTAAGAATTGGTCGAGCTGGTCTGCCGGACCAAGGGGGTCTTTTAATAATGATTTCATTTCCTTTTTAAAATTTCTAACTTCGGTACCTGTGAGGGGGACATTCATGAATCCAATCTCTCCTTGCCCCATGGGGAAACATTTCGGAGGTTTCTTTAGAGGCCCCCGAAGGGAGGGGGAAATTGTTAAGGTCTTTCCTCCATTGCTCTAATTCCTTCCTTCAGCTAGGATATGGGTTCACAGGGGCCGAGGGTTCGGACTCTGCGTGGGGATCTGAACATTCAGTCTGCCGAGGGCCCTCTTGTCTCCCATTCTGTGGGGCATAAGGAGGAAGGCAGGACAGTGGGTCCCAGGAATCTGTCTTGGGGTTTTCTCCCTCAATTTTAAGAGGAAACATGGGGGTTGCTCCTGGTAACCAGCATAGAGCATAATCCTTTCCCTCCTGGGGGGATGAGGATTTATCATGAATGTAGAGGACAAGGGCCCGGCAGACCCAGTCCTCCTCTGAGCCAAATTGTGGCCAGAAGACGGAAGGTCTACAAATCGGTTCCTTGCTCCAAATAAAACAACAGCACTTAACCATGTTCTGTTTCTCCTTGATCCTCGTCTGCGAACTCCTCTCCCAGTCCTTTAACATTCCCCTCTCAGGGACTATCTGAGGGAACGCTGGGAAGAACCTCCTTAATTCCTCCCTTCCTTGCTTCCCTAGGCCTACAATTCTTACTTCCCATTTTCATTTTAGGTCAGTGTTCCCTGAGTCTGAGTTTTGCCTGAGGTACTCAAGCACCTCTCTGGAGGTTTCTTGTACACATCAGGACCCGCTTCATCTGTCTCCGGCCATTTCCCTCAAGGGAGAAAGGAGCCACGGATCAAGACCCCACGCTCATTTCGTATCTAGGATACATCTCAGCCACACACTAGACCTCTGAAAATGCCCGGCCACCAAGGCAGTACTTAATAGTCCAATTTTCCTACCTTGGCTCATGCACGAGGTTTCCTGATTGCTGCAGTGCCTGCTTTTTTTCCCCCAATGTCACTTCTGCCATCCTCAGAATAACAGTCTCGGGTATATCTGCAGTCCTGTGAGAAGCTGGGCGCCAGGACAGAGCAGGCCACCCGAAATCGGGTGGGACACATCTCCCCGTCTATTGGGGTCCCAGTCCCATAGTTGCAGAGATCCCAGACAAGCCCCCAAATTGTGAGAAATGCCCTCACCTGTCAAATGGCCAAAGGATGGATATGGAGACACGAGGTACAGCAACGCGAGACTTTAATTACAGCCTGATAAGGCTCGGGTGTCTGAAGGGCTGGCACATGGAAAAGGGCTGTAGCAAGCAATTTAGTTCCTAGTGCACAGGTCCCTCCCCCCGATTCCTCACTGGCTGAGTACTGCTGGGTGCACAATCTTCCCAAATGATGGCTAAAGTTTATTACCCCCCTGCAAGGAATTCCTTTGTCTGGGGTCTCAGGACAAGCACACAAAAAAGGCCTACCTAAGCCCTGTGAAGAGAGAAACACCAGGGAATGAAAAAAACAATGGGTGCTAGTAACTAATTACCATCTCAAGGAGAGCTCTATCTGTTCAGAGACCCTCCAGGAAAATGAAGAAAAACAAAAGGGTCTGGGAGCCAATTACCATCTCAATAAAACACCTTCAGATAAGTCATTTCTGAAAATGAATCACTTAGATTATTTTCTTATACCAATTCTGTCTCAGTTCACTTGTGCTGCTATAACAAAATACCTTAGACTGGGTAATAAACAGCCTAAATTTATCTTTTACAGTTCTGGATACTGGGGAGTACAAGATCAAGACTCCAGCAGGTTCATTATCTGATGAGGGCCTGGTCCCTGTTTCCACGATGGTGTCTTTAATTCTGCATTCTCCAGAGGAGACAAATGCTGTGTCTCCACATGGCAGAAGAGACAGAAGGGAAAAAGGGCTTAGTGAGTTCCCTCCAGCTCTTCTATAAGGCATCAGTCCTATGCTTAAGGGCAGAGCAGAGCCCTCATGGGCTAATCACCTGCTACAGACCCACCTCTTAATACTGTTGCATTGGGGATTAAGTTTCACCACACATTTTGAAGGGAACACAAATATGCAAATCACAGCATAGAGTAACAATTCAGCTCTTCCAGCCTTTATGCCCAAACTCAGCTCTGAGGTCTCATTTGTCATTTGCAAATCCAAAATCAAGACACTCAGCTGAAATAAAGGGAATGCTCTCCCATCAATAGCACATTTTGTGTTTACTTTCTAACATGTTTTTAAAGAGAGTCCCTCCTCCTTAAAAAGTGAGTTTGATTTTATTTCAAGTAGCCATTTGTGTCATATATATATATGGCTGGCCAGTACAGGGATCCAAATCCTTGACCTTGGTGTTATAACACCATGCTCTAACCAAATGAGCTAACGGGTCAGACCTTTGTTTTATATATATTTGTTGAAGTAGGTCCAGTAGACCTCTACTTGCAGATATTTTATATTTCAGTGAATTAGATTTGTGTGAGTGCTTTAAATCAAAAAAGCAAAGATTTCCAGTCCATCCCACCCCTTACCCCAGAAATTAATATAAAATGGTCCAATTTGCTGAGCTATTCTGCACATATTTTTCTCCTTGTCAAGATGATATAGCTAACATCTTATCAGCTGTTCTTAAAGGAGCTATGAAGATTTTAAGGACTTTCTAATAATAAAAAAAAAAGAGTACAGAAGAAAGCAAACTTTCTTTGCTGTCCGTCCATACTTGACTGTGGTCACAGGTCTCTGTCCCACCTCTGACTCTGGCTCCATTTGTCACCCCTTATCTCTCTGTGCCTCCCAGCAAATTTTCCTAACACTTCCTGCTAGGGCATCTCTCATAAGAGGAAACAGCTTTTCCAGTTTCATAATGAGTCAGCCTACTCCCCCACAAGCCCCCAAATTGATTACTGAAGTCTGCACATTTTAGGTGTCAGTTTTCCCAATAGATACCAGAGTTTACTGTGCAGTGGTCATTCTACAGTGCAAATTTGCTTTCCTGTGTGACTGTCAAGACATAAAAAAAAAAAAAAAAAGGCCAAATTGTTGATAAGCCAGCTAGCTAGCACGTGATCCCTCTTTTCCTTATTCCTAGTTTGGGGTTTTTGTTTTGTTTTGTTTTATCTTTTGGTGGCTGTATGGGGATCTGAACCCCTGACCTTGGTGTTATAACACCATGCTCTAACCAACTGAGCTAACCAGCCAGCATCACCCCTCTTTTTTTTTCTGAATTTTTATCTCTGCTCTTGAGGCTAAGCCCCCAAATTAGTGCCCTGTCTTATTTAAGTCATTTTTTTTAAAATGATGATAGTGAAATTGGAATGTTGTTTTCACCACCACAAAATAAATAAATAAATAAAAAGCAAGGAAGAAAAGGAGGAAAATGCAAGAAACCAGACGTTTTAATAGTCCAGGTCTCATCATGTCAGAGGCCTTTTTTTTCTCTCACAAGCACAGTCCCCATCCAGGAAGCCTCCCCCATCAGCGAGCTATTGCTTTTAGGCTAGCTTTGTATGAAAAACAAGTCATCTAGGGGCACCATAAAAGCTTATTGATTATCAATGGGCCATTCCCAGCTAGGTACTTAGACAAGGGAAATAAAGGAAGTATATAAATAAGCCCCAAATTTACTTCTACAAAAAGAAATGGACCAAATACCAATATGGCACCTTCCCAGGCCAGATCATTTCTTGCATTCATTAAAATTCAAAAGCACTGATCCGAGTGTGTCCTGGAGGACACTTTCAGAGTCTCACTGAGGGATCTTTCTAGCCCCCTTCTCCACCTGCAGCAAAGGTTCTCTCAGGGAAGGAGGAGAGAGGCAGATACTGAAGCCAGTGGTTCTCGACTTTGAGCAGGCATCACTTGGAGGACCTGTTAACACAGCTCACTGAGCTCCACCCCAGTAGGTCTGGGTCAGCCCAGTAACTTGCATTGCTAACAAGTTCCCGGGTGTCTTAGTCTGTTTGTGCTGCTATAACAAAATACCACAGACTGAGTAATTTATAAACAATGAAAACGTATTTCTCATGGTTCTGAAGGCTGGGCAGTACAAGATCAAGGCAGGATTAGTGTCTGGTGAGAACTGCACTCTTCTTCCAAGATGGCACCTTGTTGCTGCATCCTCTGGAGGTGAGAGACATTGTGTCCTCACATTGCAGAAGGCAGAAGGGCAAAAGAGAGCTCACTTCAACCTCAAGCCCTTTTATAAGGGTGCTAATTCCACTCATGAGGGCTCTGCCTTCATGACTTAATCATCACCCAAAGGCCCCACCTCTTAATACCGTTGCATTGGGGATTAAGTTTCATACAAATTTTGGAGGGGACTCCATCATTCAAACCATAGCACCAGGTGGTGTTGGTGCTGCTGGTCCAGGGACTACTCTTTGAAAACCACTGCTTATGAGGCAGTAACCACAGCGGCTAAGAACACAGACTCTGAAAGTCAGACCGCCTCTGTCCAAATGCTTGCCCCTTCTAACTCTGCCCTGGGCAATTACTTATTGGTGCCTCAGTTTCCTCACCTTTAAAATGGGAATAATGGTAGTACTTCATAGTACTACCTACATCGTAGGGTTGTAAAGAGAACTAAACAAGTTAATGTGCATAAAGCACTTTGAACAATACCTGCTCATGGCTGAGTCCATGTACAAGTATTAGCTAATATTCATAAATGTTTAAATTTTTGCTGTTTGTCCTATGACTCCCATCTACCCCTGAGTAAGCAAACCTGTTCTGCTGGATGGCTTTTACATGAACCCCTTTTACATTCTCCTCTCAGATCTGCCGATTATTTGCTGAGCGACTGAGACAAGTCAACTCATACCTGGGCCTCAGTCTCCTCATCCATAAAATGGGAGGGTTGGCTAGTTGACTTTCAAGTATCCTTTTATAATAAATATAAAGCGATTTCTATTACTGGAAGCCCTTTGAATGTTCCTGGGCTGTAAACTACACCTGGTCACTCCTTTTTTAACTGTCAAATGTAACAAGCTTCTGAGTCCCACAAAACTTGAAGAGTGCTGCAGAGCCGATTGCACGTGAACTTGCCCCTGAGCGTCCTTCTCTTTTTCAGGTGTTTTGCCCGCCTCCCCCATGGTGGTGGAGGAAGGAAAGGGAAAGGAGTGGAGCAGGGCCCTGTACAAGCACCTTGCATATTCCCGAGGGCAGCCCTCTGAAGTAGGTGACATGGTCCCATTTTCCAGATGAGGAAATTGAGCTTAGGAAGGCTAAGCCCCCTGTCAGAGCTAGCCAGCCAGTGTGTGATGCAGCTGAGATCTGAGCCTATGAAAGGTGCTGAGGGCTGTAGAGGTTGTGTGAAGACACACAACCAAGACCAGAAAACCCCAGTGGCCCAACAAAACAGAGTAGCACATTCCCAGGGCATTGCCAAACCAATTCTCCGTGCCCGCTTAGCACGATCCTCTGAGAAACAACCGATCACCATTTTATTTTCTTCCATGGTCTTGGACGTTCTCCTCAGAAAGCCCAGCGTGAAAGGCAGTTTCTGCAGGGAAAGCAGGACACAGGCATGCAGAGCACTCATGGGGGGAGAGGGGCCTCTGATGTCGGCCCTTGTCTCTGCCCCAAACCTTTACAGGGGACAAGAGGAACCAGCCGCCCATCCATGCACTTTCTCTGCCCACCCCAGTGCCCATGGGAGGGATGGCTCAGCTGAAGCCTGGCCACGCCCCCTCTGAGGGGCTTCTGACACCTGTGCCCTCATGCCCTTTCCTGGCCAGGACCATCCCTCCCTCCTTGCACCCTGCAGGGCACCCTCCACGCTTCCACCTCAACCCCCAGATGCTGTCTTTCCTTCCCCTGTACGACCCCCTGTCATAAGCTGCATTGTGTCCACCCCAGTTCATATGTGGAAGCACTGAAAAATCTTAATTTTTAAGATTAACTAATCATAAGAATTAGTTAAAATTAAATGAGGCAAAAAAAAAAAAAAAAAAAAAAAAAAAGCACCTTGCAACACCAAGGTCAAGGGTTCGAATCCCCATACTGGCCAGCTGCCAAAGAAACAAAAAGATTAAATGAGGCCACTGGGGTGGGCCCTGGTCCAGTACAACTAGCGTCCTTATAACAAGAGGAAATAAGGACACAGACACACACACAGGGAAGACCACATGAGGACACAGGGAGAAGATGGCATCTGCCGGCCAGGAGAGAGGCCTCAGGAGAAACCAGCCCTGCCACACCTGGATCTTCCAGACTCCGCAGCTGTGAGACAATATATTTCTGGGGTTCAGGACACCCAGTCTGTGGCCCTGGTTATGGCAGCTCTAGCAGACTGATACAACCCCTCTCCCCCACCAGCAAATCTGATGAACGTCTTGGCATCTTAGGGATTGGGTACTGTTTCATCCACACTTGTCTCTTACCAAGGGCAGTCCCTGGTTCTAAGGCCTTTGGTGGATGTCAACTGAGTCAGCGGATGGGTACCCGTGCTGACCTTCCATTCACACAGCCCTATTGTGTGCCCTTCACCTGACACATGAGATCCATGAGATAAACTGAGGCCCCTCACCCCCGTTCAGATCTGTGCTCTAAAAGCAATGAGGAAATAGGATTGGCTGAAAACCCACAGGCTTTTATGTGGCAAAGTGCTGACAAAATCAGTGAAGAGCAGTGTCTGACATGCAGAGGACAGCCTGGCACCCACAGCCAGGACACATCACAGCACAGGATGCCAACCTCAGGGGTCCCTCCGAAACCACGATGACATGAGGCCAAGCAAGGCCACTTCATAATTTCATCCAAGCCCAGACAAAAACAAGGTCACCGTGCCACCCCCCAAAATATCCCCACAAAACCCCCCTTTGGCTAACATGAGTGGCCGCTACTTTGCCAATTACAGCTCTACTTCATTTGAGTCTCCCCTCTTTACAGAGATCTATTGAGACGTTCAATCACAGGATTGCCCCAACTTTCTAACAGCATCCAATCTACAGCCAATCCCCTCTTCCTGAGACCCTCCCCCAAGTTGCCCGACCAAGCCCCAAATCCCGTAATAGGTGCTTTCTCACACCCTCTCACTGAGCGCCCCCACCCGGCTCTCCACAGCAGGTTCCCCCTCACCGCAGCTAGTGACAAGCCCAGCTTCAATGGCAGGGGGGCTCCTGGCGGTCTCAAGCTGGGGGTCCCTGACATGCTGGTCAACTGGCTTCTGCTTAATGGAGGAGGACATGCTCACTGCCAAAATTTTGAGAAGGGGTGTTGAGCAGAGGATAAAGTGAAGGCACTAAAGATTAACAAGGGCGACTCTGCGATCTGCAAAGGGAGAAGGAAGTTTGGAGGGCACGTCAGGGTGGGTCGCCGCTGTGGGGCAATGCAACCCTTTCCTCCACTGCCCAGCAAGACCTCAGCAAAGACTGCATCATTCATCAAGCTCTTGAAGTCGGGTTTGGGTTCGGGGAAGAGAGGGGCTGGATCTCACAATAACTGGCTGAAAAAACTGGACTGTAAGCAAATACCCCAAGAGAGGTGGATGATCCCCACAAAACTGCATCCATTGGGTTACCAAGATGTCCTCTCCACCAGCCAGTTTGCAAATGTCTATAGGGCAGACATTTACTCATGATAGGAATAATTCAGGTCCCACAGTGCCTATGCCATGTGCTGGCCAGGGTCGGTGCTCAAGAATGATCTGCGTGAGAGGTCCTCTACAACCACCCCAGGAAACTCTTCTATCTTCCAAAGAAAGCTGGCCCTGTGACCCACCGCTCCCCTGCCCATGACAGGCAGAATTAGCTCCAGGCTTCCGATCCCAGGACAGCCCATCTATTCTAGGCTGGATGCTAGTGGCTCTGCAGATCAGGATGGCAGTGGCTGGTGGATCTGTTCTTTCTCGGGGAGGTTGGCAGCAAAATAGGTAGAAGACAGCGTGAGCATGTTACTTTCCTGTGGCTGCTGTAAAGAACTACCACAAAATGGGGGACTTGGACAACAGAAGTTTATCACCTCACAGTCTGGAGGTTAGAGGTCTGAGATGAAGGCACCGATAGGGTTGACTCCTTCTGAGGCTGTGAGGGGAAATCTGTTCCAGGCCTCTCTCCTTGGCTTGCAGACAGCCATCTTCATGTTCACCTGGCGTTCCCCATGTATGCATGTCTCCAAATTTCCTTTTTTAATAAGCACACCAGTCATATAGGATCAGGACCCACCCAGACAAGCTCACTTTCACGTGATTCCTGCTGTAAGGACCCTATCTCCAAATAAGGGCACACTCTGAGTTACTGGGGGTCAGGACTTCAGCACATAAATTGTGAGGGAAACAGCTCAGCCCCTGACAGAGCACAATCAGCAGATACCCAGGGCAGACACTGAGAAGCATCATCTGGGACAGTCCCGCTGTAACTTCAATGTGCCCTTGAGGCGCCAGGGATCTTATCAAATGCAGACTCTGACTCAGGAGGTCTAGGTGGGCCCCAGGAGCCTGTCTTTCTAAGTCAGAGGACACTGAGGCTGAGATGCTCTAGCAATGAGCCCGGCTGTGATTCAGAAGGGAGCAAGACCACTCCTAGAGCCCCTGCTATCCCGAGACAGAACTGTTCTCAGCCGTCCCTCGGGTTCCATGAACTTAACACAGCTGCTTTAAGCCTTTGCAGCCCATTGAAACCACCCTGGGAGCTTGAAAAAAGTCCTCATGGTCTGACCTCTCAGAGATCAGGAGTCAGCTGGTCTAGGGGGAGCACCGGAGTTTCTAAAATCTACCGGGTGATTTTACCACTGCTTGCAGGGGTCCTTCCCACAGGGTGTAGATTTACATTTTAACAGGCACACCTATTAACAAGTGGCACTAACTGTGGGCTTTTCAACCACCAATTTCTTGTTTCGTGTGGTTTGGCTTGGTTTGGTGGCTGGTGCATACGGGGGATCTGAACCCTTCGCCTTGGTGTCACCAGCACCTCTCTCTAACCAACTGAACTAATCGGCCAGCCCTTCAACCACCAATTTCAATGGTGGGAAAATATCTGTAGACAGACAAGTCTCTTATTCCTCAAGTACCAGCAGATTGAGGTCATTTTAGTGCTTTGTAAGATCATCCTTGGGGGGAAACATGGGCTGCAGTCTCATTTATAACAGAGGAATGTGCTCATTTTCCAAGAACACACCGAGCCGTGCTCAAGGCGAAAACTAGCTCCCACTCTGCACAACACTGTCATGCTCACAGGCAGGAAATAGCCTTTCAGTTGTTGATGGTGCTTTAGCAGAACAAGGATGTCCAGGTGGGAATGTGCCTCCCCACACCTGTTCTCTAGAGACTGAGACCCAGGAGGCCACTCCCAAGACCAGCTGCTTGGAAGTCATCAAATATATCTATGAGAGAATTAGCCTGTGTAGGTCTGTGGTGTTGGCAGTGAAGGCAAGAAGCTGAGATCAGGTAAAGTAGGGGAATGTCATTTCAATGATACTATAAACATTCAAAAAAATTTTTTAAATCATATTAAGTTTGAAAAAACAGAACAAAGTACATGTGGGTCTGCTAAAGAGGTTTGCTTTCCTTCTGGTGCAAGCGCATGAGATGGGAGCATCGCACTCTAGATACTGTACTATATAGTGTTTGCCTCGCATTGCACCGTAGATGCCTGCATACAACTCCCTCAGTATCTGGCATGATGCCCGGCATACAGAGACACTGGTGACATAACAGGCTCGATGCAGGCACCGGGACAAGGTGCTAGATTGTCTGCTCACTGCCCCATCCTAGTCCCAGCATGGTGCCTGGCACAGAGAGGAGCTCAGTAAGGATTCAGTTCATGGAGTACTCGAAGGTCAAGTTCTCGCTCTCCAGGGGCCCCTCTGATTCTTCAGATCGTTCCACTTGCCCAGACTGCTGCGGCTTTAGCAGGGGGTGGGGGTGGGAGGGAAGTACCTTCGACCATGGCCTTTGCTCTTCTCCCCTGGAGCCAGTCTGGGCTCCAGCAGCCCACTTCCCCGCCCGCCACTGCGCTCAGAGTCAGTAGCCCCAGCTGTCCTTTGACAGCGTGGTACTTCCCCAAACACAACAGAAGTGTCCTTGTTGCCGACACCTCCTCTGTCTCACACATTTCAACTGCTTCCCACGCAGTCCTGCTCCCTGCCCCATGCTCCCAGCCTCGCCCTCAGGTGACCCTGAAAGTTGCCTTTTTCCAAATGAGGAGACCCAGCACATTTTTGCCACTGACAGCCACCCTCGGGCCAGGACTGCACACCCTGAATAGATGTAGAAGAGCAGCTGATATTTTGGAAACTGACTAGTAACCTGATGTACGTGCAGCTCATTTGCCTAAGTTGAAATCTATTCATATCAATGAACTGGTAGCTGTTGAATATCAACTGGGAGTCTAGGACTCTGCTGGGTTGTACTGCAGGAAATAGAAAAGAAACACAAAATGGTTTGTACTGGGAAACAGTTTTCTCCTTTTATAGGGCAGCAAGAGTAATGCCGAGGACAGCGGCTAGGTGCTTCACTGTGCAATGACGTGGATGCTGAAGTATAGCAGTCGATGACAGGAAGATGACAGGACAGGAGCAGATGGAGAAGATGGATTTGGGACCTGAGCAGATGGGGTACAGACAGGGGAAGCATCATTGTGAAAGTGACTGTGGGAGCAAAGGCACAGAGGTGAGAAAGAGCGTAATGTCTTAGGGGACCACAGGGAGGCTGGCCTGCTTGGACAGAGGGCATGTGCTGGGAGTACTGGTCAACCAGGTTAGCTGGCTGGGGAGGGGTCAGGTGATGGGGGACTTGGAAAACCTTGATGTATAGATCATTAGGTCAGTACTCTAGACAAATCAACTTGCTCAGCAGGCAGAATAGAAAACAGACCAGAGGCTACAGGGAAACAAACTAGAGAGGAGTGTGGCAGACACAATGTGGTGCAGCGAAGGAAGGCAACTCCAAGTAAGAATAACAGGATTTGGTAACAGACTAGATGCAAAGGGGAAAAAAGAAGAAAAGAAAGAAAAGAGAGGCATTAGGCCAGGAGGTATGAGAAGTAAAAAATTTAGGGCAAACTTCAGGGACATAAGAATTAGCTGGAGAGCTTTCTTTTTCCTTTTTTCTTTTTAAAACATTTTTATTGTTTTATGTAAAATATACATAAATCAAAATTTGCCATTTTACCCATTTTTTTTTTCCTTTTTTTGTCTTTTTTCGTGACCGGCTACAGATCGCAACCCTCAGTGTCGCGCCCGCACCAGACCGGGACCGGCAACGGGATCGCAACCCTCGGCGCTGCACTCACACCTCGCTCAGCCAGTGAGCGGCCGGTCTGTATGTGGGATCTGAACCCTTGGCGGGAGCACCACTGGGCTCTCAAGCAGCGCACTGTAGCAGTGCGCCACCGGGCCGGCCCCACCATTTTACCCATTTTTAAGTGTACATTCAGTGACATTAAGTACATCCACATGTTGTGCAGCCATCACCGTCACCATCTCCAGAACTCTGTCAACTTCCTGCACTGACACTTGTACCCATTAAACACCAATTCCCCATGCCTCTGTCCCAGCCCCTGGCAACCCCATGCTAGTTTCTGTTTCTCAGTTTGACTATTCCAGGTACCTCACGTAAGTGGAAACAAACAGCACTTGTCCTTTTGTGACTGGCTTATGTCACTTAGCATAATGCCTTCAAGGTTCATCCACATTGCATGTGTCAAAATTTCCTTTGTTTTTAAGGCTGAATAATACTCAATTATATGGATGAACCACATTTTGTTTATCCATTCATCACTGATGGACACTTGGGTCATTTCCACTTTTTGGCTATTGTGAATAATGCTGCTGTGAACATGGGTGTACAAATGAACATGGGTGCAAGAAGCTTTCCGTTCGTTTGGGTACATGCCCAGAAGTGGAATTGCCGGATCATATGGAAGTTCCATGTTTAATTTTTTGAGGAACTACCATACTGTCTTCCACAGCAGCTGCCCCATTTTACAGAACAACATTGCACAAGGGTTCCAATTTCTCCACACCGTCATAATGGAGAGCTCTTTAAATGAAGATTTCCAGGCTCCCGTGGAGTTTGGTTCAGTGGGTCTAGGGTAGGGCACCACCATCTGCATTTTTAACAAGCCCCGCAGTTGCTTCTGATGCTGGTAGCCCTTCAAACACACTTTGACTGGAGTTCTATTAAGGTTCAGTCACTTGCAGGGCTTTCAGAAGAAGATTCCATTTAGCATATCCAGAGATGACTGAATCTCACACATGCCAGACAGTTAGAGGTGGTCTGAATTGAGGCCAGTATTCTCCAAGCCCAATTTGTGTGAATAAGAATCAGAAAGAACACTGTGTGACACTTACATGACCAGCGCAGGGCACGTATCCTGTGGCCCTCTGTTTGGGCAGCTGTGACATCGTGGATGGGTACTATACCTCAGATAGCTCAACTTCTGCTCCCATCCCAGCCCTGCCTCTTTGGGAAGCCACTAACCATGCTGGGTCCCATTTGTCATTGGAGGAGGATGACCTGTTCTCAGAGTTGTGCAAAGCGTTGAGCTGGATGATCAGTGTGGAGGCATTTTAGTGCCCTGCATACTTAAGGAATTCCTCATCACAGCCTTCCAGGCCCCCTAAGTAGTCTCACAGTCAGACCACCAGAGACACCATCTCCCCCTGCATCCCTCGCACACACCCTTCATGGGGGTCTCTTACCAGCTAGTAAGTGCGGGGGAAGAGCCTTCTATTTTTCTGGTATTGTTTGAGAACAGAGACCAAGGATAGCAAAAGTTGTGCTACGAAGGGTTCTCAGCTGGTTCAGTCTCAGCTGACAAAGGCCTGTGTGGGTGGTGGTGTCTGCCATGGGCATGGAGGTGTGGGGTTAAGGTGACAGAAATGTGTGTGTGGCCCTTGGCCCAGAGTATCTGGGGCCCTGGGGATCAGTCATTGTGCTCGTGTTTTCATTTCCTAGGCTTTCAGTAATCCTACCACAACTCTCCAGAATAGGAATTTGTTGTCCACAGATATGGAATCATAACTCAGAAGGTGATAAGCACCGTTTAATAATGAAACCAAAAACTACCACCCTGTCCATCTTCACTGTTTGCAGAAGCCAGCACAGAGCCTTACACTAAGCGAAGGTCTGCTGAGCGAATGTTTGATGGATGCACACGGGAACACATTGCTAAGAAGCGTTGCTAGACATCGCACCGTGAGCACCGTGCCTTGCATCACAAGGCAACAGAACGGGAGACCTCCACACCTCTTCTCAGGTTAGACAAATACTTAAGACAGTTAACAAACCAATAAATAGTTCCAAGCACATTTACTGACGTTTACACGCACCTCACATGTGCACGCTCTAACAGCGCTTTTTCACCCTGCCGTCTAGCACTTCCAATGCTGTGTCATGACTACATGATCGCACTGTCCCTCTCACTGGACAATGACGTGCTTGAGGACGGGGAGCACCTCTTATTGTTCTCTGTGCTGCCAAAGCCTGGCACAGAATCTCCGATGACCCACCAGCTGAACGACGAGGGATGCTGTCAAGCTTCCAGGGCCAGAAATGCCAGCGACATCGTCCTTTCCTTGCTCCTTTCTCCATATTTCATCACCTAAGGGTACCAGAGTAGGCACCACTTGATTTGTTTTGGTCTTTGTGTCTGTGAATGCACACATTAGCCGGCTTTTTAAAAAGAGGCGGCGATTCTAAAGACTGGAATAAGATGTTATTTTGTGTGCTTAGAGAACTAATTGTGGGATTAGAAAATTGCCCTCGCCCTGAATAGAAATCGTGATGCTTCCTATTTTTTAATGTAAAACATGAAGCCACCATAGTTCACTGTCATTTTTAATGCCCTCGTACATTACAGAGACCCATTTAAAATAAATGATTTTCAAATGACTGATCAGTCTGGTTTGAAAGCCTCTGTGGAATTAATGCGTTATAATGTATCCAAAGCATTTTAAATCCAGGCCCTGCTTTGATATTTGTTTTCATTGCCATCATTGATAGAAATACAAATTCACATAAATAGGACATTGTCGATGGCATGTGTTCTGCCCTGACTCAAACACTGGCCATTAATCTAAATGCTCGTCTTTTCACTCAACCCAGATGAACAATGAGTTTGCAAGACAAGCCCCTGGAAACGTTTATTGTAACCTACATGTAGCGAGGAGGGGCAGAGGTGGAGGGGTGGGAGCCAGTGTGTTTAGCTTCAGATCATTGTACACGTCTACAGGGGAGAGATTTCAAAATCTGTCACATACAACAAACAGAGAAATATTTTAAAAATAGATATGCATGGTTCAAAACTCAAAACAAGTGGAAAATTTTGATTTAAAAACCATTCTCCGGGCTGGCCCAGTGGCGCACTGGAGAGTGCGCTGCTTGGGAGCGCGGCGGCACTCCCGCCGAGGGTTCGGATCCCATGTGGAGACCGGTTCCCACTCACTGGCTGAGCGCAGTGCGGGCACAACACTGAGGGTTGCGATCCTGTTGCTGGTCCCCGGTATGGGCACGACACCAAGGGTTGCGATCCCGTTACCGGTCAGTGAAAAAAAAAAAAAAAAAGGAAAAAAAAAACCATTCTCCCAACTCCTATTTAGTAGTTTTTGGTGCATCTCTCCAGCATCCCTTTGTGCATACGGGGGTGTATCTTCTTATTTTTTCCCCCATGAAGAAAGGTTACAAAGGAGGAATGCTAATGGCAGGTCACATTTATTGTGTACTTATGACACACTCTAGAATTGATCTTAAAATCAATTCTAAGAGTTAAGTATTATTATCATCCCCATTTTATAGATGCAGAAACCAAAGGAAGTACAAACTGAGTCAAGAAACTTGCCTGAGTGAGTGCAGAGGCAGGATTTGAACCAGGCAGAGGAGGAGCCCCTGACCTCCACCACCTTGCCTCTCAGACAGAGAGAAAAGTCTGCAGAGAGTTTCTATTATCTCCAATGGGGGAGTCTCCCCGTAGTTTTCTACTCTGAAAACATTTAGGATCAAATCAACCATTGCTCTCCAGGTCCTAGAAGGTTCTTGGAAAGTGAAAGGCATAAGCAGCCAAGAATGTCCACAGCCCAGAGCCACCAGGGGGCCAGTCAGTTCCACAGAGGTTAGCATCTGTGAGGGAGATCCATGCTGGCTCGGAGGCATGTCTAGGGTGTGGCAGAAATGCAGCTACACCCGGGTGGTCCTTCTATCTACTCCAAGATGAAATCCAGGCTCCCTGACATGGCACATGTGGCCCACTGGGGTGTCAGGACCTAGCAGTGACTGCATTGTCCAGCATATAGGGCACTCGCTCACACATCTGAGGTGCCCAATAAATGCATACCCAGATTATAAGAGAGGAAACCATTCACTAGTACGTTTTATTTATTTATTTATTTTTGTCTTTTTTCGTGACCGGCAACGGATCGCAACCCTCAGTGTCACACCCGTACCGGACCGGGACCGGCAACGGGATCGCAACCCTCGGTGTTGCGCCCGCACCTCGCTTAGCCAGTGCACTAGTACGTTTTTTAAAAGTATTGACAACCACTATGGCCCAGACGCTGAGCTAGAATGGTGGGGATACAGGACTGGACAGGACATGCTTCTGCCTCAAGGCATCTAGGATTTAGAGGAGAACACAGGAGGGGCGCAGGAAGCTGCGGTGTGCTGCTACGAACACTGCGCCGACAGTTCACGCACACGGGACACAGAAGACGACCATTGTGTCTGCCAGCGTCCCAATGGGAAACAAACGCTATTCAGGTGATTCGTCTGAAAAGAAGGTGTGGGTTAGGTTGGTGGAAACAACTGGGGGTTGTGGTATCATAAAAAAATAGGTATTTGGTCTTTGTCCCTGGATCCTGGCACAGAGCTCCTGAAACCCTTGGAATTTCCTGGGTAATAGGAGTGTCTTTTGTTATTCATAACAAGCCCCTTTTGACCATACTTGAGTTTATGCTAATAAGCTGACTTTTATTTGGGCCCCTAGATAACTTCAGGATGGGGGCTGGTAGCTGGAGAGACCAACAACACGATCAAAGGGCTGGAATTTTAGACCCACCCTACCTCTGGGGATGTGAGAGGGGCTGGAGATGGAGTTCAATCATCCCAATGGCCAGTGACTTAATCAATCACGCAATCACGTCTAAGTAATAAAACCTCCATAAAAACTCTGAAAAGTGAGGCTCAGGGGAGCTTCCTCATTGGTGGACACGTCAGCATGCCAGGAGGATGGTGCACCCCAACTTCATGGGGACACAAGCACCTGCACTTGGGACCTCCCCAGACTTTGCCTCATGCCTCTCTTCATTTGGCTGTTCCTGAAGCGTATCCTTTATAATGAAACTATAGTCATAAGTATAGTGCTTTCTTGAGTACTTTGAGTCATTCCCGTGAATTATGGAACCTGAGGGGAGTCAGGGGAACTCCTGAATTTGTAGCCAAGTCAAACAGAAGTGTGGGTTGCTTGGGGACCTAGGACTTGTGGCTGGCATCTAAAGTGAGGCAGTCTTGTGGGACAGAGCCCCTTAACCCGTGGGATCTGCAGTAGATTCAGGTACTGTCAGGATTGAATTGAATTGTAGGACACCCATTTGGTGTCAGAGATGAAAGATTGTCAGAAGGACACAGAAGTGTTAAGGCACCCAGAGTCCGGCAACAGTGGGAAGCTGTTACCACCCCCAGAGCTGAAGGGACAAGGGGAAGCGACGGTGTCAGCCAGGGACAGCAGGAGTGTGAGGAGGAGCCAACCCTCCAGGAGCTTTGGTGTGGAGCTGGTGCCACACTCAGAGTGCTGAAAGCTAAGGAGGAAACGGTGGAGATTAGAAGAGAAGATTCACATTAGAGGCTATGGAGAAAGGAAAGTAGCCGCTGAGTCTGGACATATGAAAGGCTGCCAGGCAGTACCAGCGGCTGACCGCGGACTTGCAGTAGCACTCACCGGCCCTGCGGAATGCTTTCCTCCAGCAAAGCTTGGTAGCCCAGGTTGAGAAGCACAAAGTTTAGAGCACAGCATTATAACACCACGCTCACAGGTGTGGATCCTCATACTGGCCAGGTGCCTGTCCCAACCCCCCCCAAAAAAAATAATAATAATAGAAGCACAAAGGGGAAAGTAAGATGATCTAGGGATAGGATTTGGAGGAGTGGGGCAGGGTGCATTAGGAGAACAATAAAACAATGGGGTTTGGGATGTTAGCCAGATTTGGTGAAAGTGGGGGCCACAGAGTCTAGGTCAGAGAAAGAGAGAAATGAAGCCAGCAGGAAGGTGAGGTGGTAAAGAAAAAGGGGGACATAAACTTAGAGATGCGAACTCTCAGGGCTCCCCACCCCAGACACAGTGAGTCAGAAGCTCTGGTGTGAGGCCCAATAATCTGGGCTTTCACAAGGCCTTCAGGCGATTCTAAATGCTGAGAAGCACTGAATCAAGGCAGTCTGTCTGGTTAGGAGTGGTGTGGAGCTGGAGTGCCTGTTTCCAAAGCCTGCGTTCTCATCTCTAGAGCAGTGCTTCTCAGACTTCGACATGTCTACAACTCGGCTGGAGAGCTGTTTAAAACAGGTTCCTGGGAACCAGCCCCAGAGATTATGATTCAGTAGGCTGAAACGAGCCCATAAATCTGTGTTTCTAACAAGGTCACAATTGATGCCAATGATGTTACTCCAGTGACACACACACACAAAAAAATCAGACTGGCTTCTGAAGCTTTTCTTTTGTCTAATTATTTTCATCAGCAGTGCTGGAGTACAGATTCTTGGGTCTAGAAAGCCATTTAATGGGGGTGTGGGAATATATTTCTTTTGAAGATAGTTTTTTCAGACTGCTGAGATTTCAGGCATTGCCCTCACATATTCAGGAGGAGTACTAATTTGCTGCTTATTAATTTATTAAGTATCCTTATTTAAGCACTAAACTCTTGCTAAATTATTTGCTCCTCTTTTCAGAACTGTATTGGCTCAAATCAGCCTTTTTCCTATCAAATCACTCAGTGAATCAAAAATCCACCTTGCGACCATGAATCTCAGAGGCTGGAGAATGGATCTGAAGAAAGTGTTGTCAGATCAGGTAATGTTCTCACCTGATAACACCGCTTCATCTGGCTCAAATGAAAATCACCAGGTTAATAAATGTGGAAAATCAAAATAATGTAATATTTTTAAACACTAAAATATGTGAAAACTTTTAATTAGATATCATTATAGAAAAAGAAAAGGGAGTGCATCGAGGTGTTGAAAATTCCAGTAAAGGTGAGGCAGGTGGGGTGGGAGTAACTGTTTGGATCACCTGTAAGGAACAAGGTCACATTCAGAGGTGGAATAGTCAATCTCAGAGTCAGTGCCATCTGGAGTAACAGTAAAATTAGGTCAATGCTATGGACTAAATTGTGTCCTCTCCCAAATTTATATGTGAAAGCCTAAACTCCTGATTTTATCGTGTCTGGAGACGGGGTCTTTAGAAGGTGATTAAGACTAAATGAAGGTTGTAGGGGACAGTTCTAATGGGATAGGACTGTGGCCTTATATGAAGAGGAAAATCAGTCTCTCTCTCTACTGTCTGAGAAAACAGTGAGAAGGTGGCCATCTGCAAGCCAGAAAGAGGGTCCTCACCAGAACCCAGCCGGGTAACCACCCTGATCTTAGACTTCCATTCTCCAGAAATGGGAGAAAATAAATTTTTGTTGTTTAAGTCACCAGTCTATGGTATTTTATTATGGTAGCCTGAAGCGACCAATGCAGATTTTGGTACCAAGAAGTGAGGTGCTCCTATAAGAAAATATCTAAACATGTGAAAGTAGCTTTGTAACTGGTTAATGGGTAGAGGCTAGAAGAGTTTGGGGGGTACATGCTAAAACTATGGACGTTGTATTAGTCACTTCTGTTGCTTATAACAAAATACCTGGAACTGGATGATTTATAAGAAAACAAAATTTATTGCTTACAGTTTTGGAGGGTGGGAAGTCCATAGTCCAGGGAACACATCTGATGAGGTGACTCTACAGCATGCAGGGGTCTCATATGGCAGAAAATGGCAGAGCAGAGAGAGTCTCACTGCTCTCCTTTTAAAGCCCTGAGAACTACACCCTGACCACCATTATTAATCCACTCACTAGGCATGGTCCCCAGAATCTAATCACCTCTTTGAGGCCCCACCTTGCAAATACCATAATAGGATTTCCTGCCCTGTTAACAGCCACAGTGGGGACCAAGCTACTAATACATAAAACTTGGGGGACAGGATCCATATCAGACGTTAAGGGCAATTCTGGGGAGATCTCAGACAGAAATGAGGAACATGTTATTGGTAACTGGAGGAAAGCAATCTTTGTTATAGAGACAACTTTGCTGAACTGTGTTCATGTTCTAGTGCTTTCTGGAAGGTAGATTTGCAAGCAATAAAATGGGGTATTTAGCTGAGGAGGTTTCTAAGCAAAGCGTGGGAGAAGAGGCTTGGTTTCTCCTTACTGCTTACAGTACAAACTGTGAAAGGAGAGAGATGAATTGAAGGATCATGAGCAATAAGGACCAGAACTTGAAGATTTTGAAAATTCTCAGCCTATCCATATCACAAAAAAATGAAGAGTGTGTGCTGAAGAGAACACTAGGGTGTGGCTGGACAACTGCTGGATCAGGAGAGTCACCTGTGGTTCACACCCTTGCTAGTCGGCTCTCTCAGCAGAAGCCGGGAATACAGGTGAGACTGCGCCGGCAGAAATTGTGCTAGCTGAGACTAAAGAGAAAACGTGAAACGAAAGGAAGGAAGGTGGTAGGGCCTCTTAGATCCCGCTAGAGCAGACCACGAGAAAGGGAGCATGTGCAGTGCCTCAAGAAAGGGGAAGACTGAGCCTGAGGATGATTCAGAGATCACCAGGGCTGGCCCTGGGTTTCAAGGGGCAGGGCCACAGGCCAGATGGCCTTTGACCAGAGGAGGAAGGGATCATCTCGTGGCTGCAGGAGAGACAGTGCGTGTGGAGTTGAGGAAAATGTCGCTGGAGTTGAGGAAGTCAAGGAACTGAGAAGTCAGAATATCCGCTGGTTCAGCCACACAAACATCAGAGTCACCAGAATAACGGTGAGACTTCAGGTGGGGAAGGCAACAGGCAGTTGCCAAACTCCTCTAAGGCACAGACGAGGGGGACCGACAAGGAGAGTGCACGCTGATGGCAATCAGAGCAGTGGGAGGTGCATGAGCCAGACTGCCGAGTCTCAGAGCAGTAGCAGTGACGAGGAAGGGCAGCTCCTAGCCCTGGCCCCAAGGTCCGAGGAGAACGATGACCCTCAGGAGAGGCAAGCTTCTGTAACAGCAAGGCAACTTAGGGGATGCTAGTGGGGAGCTGCCAGTCGGGGATATTCATGTTTGATGTTTCCAGAATGCAATAGAGGAAGGTTTGGAAGATTGAGTCAGGGAGGAAGCTTCCAGCTCTACCAAGGGGAAGATACTTTTGTACCAGTCAATAGTTTGGGGCTATGGTTGAACTAACAGGAGAGCATGATGTTATAGATACATACTCTGCAAACACAAGTCACGATCAGTTTGAAAGTAGAACTGATATCCACCCTCTTCAAGTAATCTGTGCAATACATTCATGCCCCACATTTTATTCTTGCTAACCCAGAGGACAAGAAGAGATGCTAGGTGTTAGAGAGGGCTTCCATATCAGGTAATAAGAAAGGATAAGAGGCATGTGGGTTGTGACAGCTTTGCAGGCAGTAAAAGTTCCCAAAATGTTGGTCTCTGTAGATGGGAGCACATGAGCCCCGCAGAACTCGGGGAGCTGGTCCAGGGGAGCCCACCAGCAACAGGATTAGCTGATCCCATTGGAAACAGCATTGGCCTCTGATGGAGAGGAGGAAGAGACAGGCCCCAGGACCCCAAGAATGGGGTGCATGAGAGAACATGGAGGTGAATGACCTACCTTAGAGGACAGGTGACCTGAAAGAAATTACACAGTATTGACTCTGTCACCCAAATATTCACTTCTGTACACAACTGTCTCCCATCAAAAGCTCAAAATGTGTTCCTAAAGTTTCTTTGTGAAAAAAGACTGTGAAAGGAAAGGCCAGGGCTGGCAGGTTAGCTCACTAGGTTAGACCATGGTGCCAATAACACCAAGGTCAAGGGTTCAGATCCCAGTTCCAGCCAGCTGCCAAAATAAAACAAGCAAAGAAAAGAGAGGAAATTACTAACACAGTTATGGAAAGTAATGAGAAGGTGTGCACAAAAGACACCGGGCACAGAGTAATGGGTTGCCACCAACAATTGCACAGATCCAAGAGGAGGTGGGTGGCCCAGCAACCGGGAGATGTTCATGCTCTGGGGAGTGAGTCCACTTACCGTCATTGTGAATTCCTGAGGACGTTCTGAGGGAGTTAGCGAGCCCTCCAACCTAACAGTGAGGACCAGTCAAAGACCCCCAAAGTGGGCAGTGCACTTAACAACCAGAGGAAGCTTGAGAAAGAGACAGCACCGAGATTTGCCTCTACTTCTAACTGAAGGATTTACCTGTCCTTTAGAGAAATAGAGGCAAAAGGATCATATCTGTGTAAGGAGACATTGTTGTACTAGTAATTAAGAAAATAACTAAGATAGGCGCAGTCAAGTTCACCCACAATGTTGTATTAATTCTTCTCAACTGACTCCTATTGTTTGCAGAATCCTGAGTTGCAGAGCCCATCTTTATGATTTCTTTAACAAGATGCAAGAAGCATAAACCACAATAGAAAAATATTGAAAAATTAGGCCACATTAAAATGTAATATTTAAATGCAACAAAAGACACCAGAAACAAAGTTAAAACCAATCATCAACATCAACAAAACAAGCCACAGATTCAGAGATACATTTGCAATACATGTTACTGACAGAGGAAGAGTACCCAGAATACATAAATTCCCTGAAAATCATTGTTTTTGAGAGTGAACAATTAGAAACAAGCTAAAACTTCACCAATAGGTAAATGGATAAATAAATTGCAATAAATTCATAGGAATAATACGAAAATAGCATTTCAAAATACATGTACTAGATTTCCAAATATCAACCAGAACAAATTTTGAAAACATAAAATTGAGTAATAACATAAGGTGCAGAAAACTGTATGAAGTGTTATTTATGTAAAATACAAATCACGACTAAATATTGATTATGTACACATATGCATGTGAAAATATAAAAATGTGTAGAAAAGATACACACCAAACTGGTCCCCATACCAGCCAGCCGCCAAAAAAAACCAGATACACACCAGCATCTGAATAGGAGCTCTGCTGAGGGGCGGTGGGAGGAGGCAGAAGTATGAAAGAGTTTCTACTGTGTGATTGGAATCTGTGAAGCAGATATGGCTAGAGACCAACATTTGTAAAATCTGGATGGCACGTGTCTGTATTATTCTCTGAACTCTTCTACATGTTTGAAATATTCCAGAGAGAAAGACTCCTCCAGGCCTCTGGAACAAGAGACCATTTTTAAGTCACCCTGAGCTATGTGCAGGTCCCTAAATGGCCTGATAAACCTCCTCTCCTCCCCTCGCTACTCAAAGTTGGGTCTGCCAACAGCCTCATCACCTGGCTTCTTGGGAATGCAGATTCTTGGGTCCCACCCAGACCTGCAGAATCAGAATCTGCATTTTAATGAGCCCCAGGTAATTCCTGTGTACATTGAAATCTCTGCAGACCCCACAAAACTGCTCTTCTGCCTCCCTCCCTCCTGCCCCACCATCTCGATCACTCCTGAAGCTCTCCCCAGATATAGTTCAAGTGTTTCCTGTTCTAAGACTGCTTTGAACCCGTCAAGGTCAGGAGTTGTCTGTGTATGCCGTACACCTCCTTTTATCAAAATGTGCGGCATTATCACGAGCTGCTAACTGGACTGTGAGTTCCTTACTCGTTGTATTAACCTCAGGGGGTTCTCCTATCACAGTACATGGCACATGGCATGATTTCAGTGAATGTTTTATGGGTGAATGAGAATCCATGTTTTTAGGACACTGCTGAGGCCATCATCCACACTAAAAATGTTCACTCAGGAAATGGAGTTTCTGATTACGGAGCATGGAATTAATTTCTTGCTCTTTTTAAGCTCTAACCCTAAAATAAATTAAATTCATTTTAAATTATCAGCATTTAAAAAATGTGCATGTTTAAGTTTTGTAGCAAAGTGCTGTTTTTTTATGGCACATCTTAGTAAACTGATGCAAAAAATATTTCCACTTCAGGAACTCTTAGTCTTTCATGGAGTCTTGGTCCCATTTGAAAGCCTAATGGAAGATGTGGACCTTTTCCCCAGACAAATGCACATAATTAGTATTAGTATGTTATGTGCACAGTTATTATGTTATTCGCATAATAGTGAATTTCACTATTCGCAAGCCCCAGGCAAAGAGCTTCTACCGTAAAGTCAATGAGGTCGTGTATGATATCTTTACGTGGCATTGTTCTAGAGCTTTCCAATTGTCATATAAACATAGGTGTATTGTCAGACATTCCCACCACATGACACCTTTGATGGCAACTTCATTCCTCCTGCTGTGAAAACAATCCCAGCAATCATGACCACTTTAAAAACTTACCCTCATTGGCTGATAAATCAGCAGAAATATTTTATTCTATTTATAAGCACATCAAACTACTACATAGTTTGAAGTATAATAAACCAGTATCAATAAACAAGCAACAGAAACAGAAATCAGGAGACAAGAGGAGTGGGGTGGCTGGTTAGCTCAGCTGGTTACAGTGCAACCTTATAATGCCAAGGTCACGGGTTCTGATCCCCATGCTAGACCTCTGCATTAGGCTCCGGTACTGTAAGAAGCCTTGATATGAGGTCAAACCATCCCGAGTTCAAAAAAAAAAGTCCAACCGTGCTGGAGAGAAACATCACCTTCGAGCAGCAGTCATCCTCTCCCTCTCCCCTCAACATTCAGTCGGAACTGTGAGTCATTGTCGTATATATTGATGGTGATACTAATGAGTATTTGCACCATTTTAACTTTGCAAAGCTCTTTCACTTTGTGTTACTCTAGCATTTTAATTATGTTGCCAGAAAGAAAAGGGTTGGCTGGAAGGTCTTCCACTCGGCCCCACAGCCCACCCCCAACACAGCCACAACAAGCACCCACAGGAACCACCAACCTGAGCATGTGCATGTCTGAATTAGTGCCAGTCGTGAGTTGATGGCCTTGTCGGTGCAGAGCTCTCCGGGGTTTGTGAAATAGTCCCCAGGGGACATAAGCTATTCTAGAATCTGAGTGCTGAGGTCAGAGGTTGGTTGAAAAAGACTTAGAAATTCCAAGCAGTACAGAGTTCATAAGAGAGGCTAGCCTTCCAGAAAAATCGCCTCCCTTTTGGGGACTCATATCATGAGGAATCCACAGTATATAAAGAGAAACTTTGGATGAGTAACATTTTTTTTTTTTTAAGAAGAAACATTTTATTTTGGACTTTAAATATTACGTTGATATTTTTTAAATTCATTTTATTTATTTTTTTTTTATTTTATGATGTTTTAAAAATAAACCAACCTCATGTCAAAGGACAAAATTACAACTAATTTAGTTAAAGCTCTCAAGTGGCTTTATTGTGATTCTAGAATCGGGCAACACATTACTCCATAAAATACAATAAGTGTTCCAATGAGCCGAGCAGAGGAGCTTGGTTTTTTAGACAGAAAAAGACAGAAGCAGAAACAAAGAACAAAAAGAGGTGGGGACAGGGGGACAGAATAATAGAAAAATAACTTATTATTTAACATCAGGCCACTTTAGGCTGCCCTTCCTGAGTAAGGATTAAAGCAGAGAGAACTCTAACATCTTACCTATTGAAGATTTGAACTGGCCCGTTTGGGAAACTGGCTGTTACTCTCTCTCCAGGTTTCTCGGAAGGTCAGATGACAACCTAAGGTGAGGAGGAATTTAGCAGGAGTGGTTCCATCTTGATTTTTAATCTGGTCTTTTGAAGCCTAGTGCAAGAGTTTAGTTCAAAACAATGGCCATATTTGTGTGTGTGTGTGTGTGCATGCGTGCGTGTGTGTGTGTGTGTGTGCGTGCGTATACATATATGTATATATCTGTGTGTGTGTGGCTGGCTGGCATGGGGATCCAAACGCCTGACCTTGGTGTTATGACACCATGCTCTAACCAACTGAGCTAACCAGCCAGCCTGCCTCCTACATTTTTTATTTAAAACTCATCAAAATAATAGAAATGAAAGATGGGCTTTCAATGGTGAAACTTGCTTCAACCTATGGCTGGTTAACTAAATTAATTGGGTAACTAACAGCAGAGTACATTTGGCCCTTGGTGGGATAGCTGGTTTTGCCTGGCTTCCTTGTTTTTCCTTCATTCGCCATTTATTGAGGCCTTACTAATTGCTCTATATGAAGGATACACGATTGGGCCTTCAGAGAGCTTAACATTCATGGAGGGACTCAGAGAAAACCATTTTAATATATTTAAGCTATTTGTTTCCGGAGAGATGAAGTTGGAGAATGGATCATGCAAATCCATCATTTATGCAAGAGGGAGAAATGCCCCATTGATGGTGTGTCAATAGTTTCATTATTGATCATAAGGTGTTCTGGGCTAGCCGGTTAGCTCAGTTGGTTAGAGCGCAGTGTTGGTAACACCGAGGTCAAAGGTTTGAATCCCATGCCAGCCAGCCGCCAAAAAAAAAAAAAAAAAAGAATATCACATTCTCGGTGTCAGAAGATCATCACCAAATATCTTAAGAATCCAGACTCATCCTAACCATAAGGTGTTTTGTACAGATTTGGTTTCTAGGGAGGTCACATGGAGGATGTATTGACTGAGAACTAGAAGAACTGAGCTCTAGTCCCAGGTTGGCCTCTAATGAACTCTTGGATTTAGGTCAAAGGATTCCATTTCCCTGGGCCTCACTTTCCTCTCCCAGAAAATGAGGGGCTTCCAGTAGAAGGCTGGAGGCTCCATTTGGCTTCATTATTTTTGTCAATCAAAAACCGCACTTTCCTGCCTGACAAAGGGATCCAGTGTTAATTTCATGCACTAGCAGATACATGAGCAAATTCAACCTTAGCAAGCTGCTTTCATCCCTCTTGTATTTCGACCAGCCACCACTGGACCTTAAGGCAGCTGTTAAAAGCAATGAGAAGACGCTCCTCCTTGCCCTGGGCAGAAGTACAAGTGACTATTTGCAAAGCTGCACAAAGACCTTAATTAGTGTGAGTTCACACTTGAGTTTAATGCAAAACAGCCTTGCTTAGCAACAGAGAACTTCAAACAGTGAGGCTGAATTGAGGAATCGATATTGAAGGGGAAAAATAGAGACTTCAGGATAGTGCCAGAAACTGTGGGGTGGGCCTTGGTAGGTGGAAGAAAGAGAGCAGCCATCTGAACTATTGTCCCTAAATGGCCTAAGTGGCCGATTAGCATGTTAATCTGAGGCAACCGAAGATCCTATCAAACTATTGATAAAGGCGTGTTTGTGTAGAAATTTGCAAAAGCAGGACCAGCAGGGCTTCACAGGCTGAGATCTAATTAGGTGGCAGCAAGACCTGGGCACCGATCACGTGTTTGCTGCTTCGAAGGGGGAAGAACAAAATGCGAGGCTGAGGAACGCAGAGGAGGGGGACACTGCTGTGACTGTGCTCTCAGCCTTTCCTCTCACACCCTTAGCCAGCCGGGCCTATCAGAGCAAAAGCAAATATAAAATGCACATTTATGGAGAGGACACGTGGCAAGGGAGGACTTCAATTCTTCAGCAATTCCCGCCGGGATTTGGACACGTTGTCACTCTCCTTGAGTGAAAATGTGAAGGATAAATGCTCGGCAAAGATGAAAAAGGGAGGGCCGGCCCGGTGGCGCACTGGAGAGTGCGCCGCTTGGGAACGCGGCGGCGCTCCCGCTGAGGGTTCGGATCCCATGTGGAGACCGGTTCCCGCTCACTGGCTGAGCGCGGTGCGGGCGCAACACTGAGGGTTGCGATCCCGTTGCTGGTCTCCGGTACGGGCACAACACTGAGGGTTGCGATCCCGTTGCTGGTCCCCGGTATGGGCGTGACACCGAGGGTTGCGATCCCGTTACCAGCCAGTAAAAAAGACAAAAAGGAAAAAAAAAAAAAAAAAAAGATGAAAAAGGGAGTGGGGTTTTAAAGTTAGGCCGGAGAAGAAAGCAAGCTCTTTCACAGTCAGTCACAGGCTGAATCTCGCTCTGCCTCGTCACCAAGACAAAGTGTCCTCTCACTGGAAGCTTCGTGTGCCTCAGAGGAAAATAATCGCTGTCAGAGCCACTTTAAGAATAACAAAAGAAATTCTCCCTCCTTACTTTGTAGTCATGGGTCATTTAAAACCCCAAATGGCATTTCTCGATTTAACCATTAAACTTAGTTTCAACTGAATTTTTTAGCCACTTTTCTTAAAGTCAAGAGCATAAAAAATTTTTCAAAATTGAGAATATTCAAAAGAACGTGCTATAGACTCCACATGCAATTTTGGATAAAGGGGCCCAGAGAGGCTTCAACAACAGCAGCGCCTTTCTCCTGAGTGTGTTATCCTCGGCTGGGTGCTCAAGTTCAGGTGCGCTTGTTTAGAAACATCTTTTTCTATGTGTAAAACTCTCGTCTGATCAGAGGCACTAAGATCATTTTTAAATGAACTAGGTGGAGAGGAAAAAAGCAAAAACACAAAATACGTTTACATGGAGCACAGTTTGGCTTCTCCTTTATTGGATTCTTTCTGCAGAAAACTCCCCCAGGAGCTCCAGGGCTATCCCTGCCTCCTTTGAGGACTCTCCAACTACCTCAGGCCCAGAGGGGGCCTCGAAGATGGTCAGGGTCAAATGAAATGTGAGGGACCGAGGAAGTTCACCTGAGCTTCTAATTAGCTCTGTTTTCAACGGTGGGATTTTCTGAACATCTCACATAATGAAGACAGAGGGCAAGTTACAGAATTTTATACTCAAGAGCCTTTGCCACAGGAGAATATGTCTGAATGCAAACCAAAAGGGAGTCAAGGAACTTTCTAGGAAGCCCTAACCGTCTAGCATTCTGTTTGGTCCACTGAATAAGGATTACTGCTGAAATTATCCCCTTGACTAGGTGGAAGATTTCCAGAGAGCTTAAGGACTCAGAGATGTCTCCAGGGAGGGCATGGTGGATGACAGTACTGGCCTGAGGAGCTGAGAGTGGACATTCTCCTGCAGGGGAGCAATTTGGGGTTTCCAAAGGTCACTGGCCTTGGGGCACAAAGGAAGCCATTTGCAGAAGCAAAGGCCTGGGTGCAGGAAACCCACTGGGCCAGACTTTCTGCTGAGAGGACAGGGAGGGGCAGAGGTGGCAGCCATCCATCCAATTGCAGATGGGCCCTGTCTGATGTAGCACTCACCCAATCGAATGGGAAAGACCTGGCGGATTTCCCTGCTCTGCCAAACTCTTTCCTGTTAGGGGATGAGGCTTATTGTAGTGGATGAGAATCCTGGGTGTTGGCATGAAACAGATGAGTTTCTGTTTTGAATCCTGGTTCTGATCTGTGTGTCTTTGGGTACATTACTTAATGTCTTTTAAGCTTGGTCTCCAAAATTGTGCAATGATACTACCTTCATAGGTGTGTAGGGGACTTTAAGTGAGGGAGTATGCATGCAAAGGTGATAGAGTGCTTGAGCAACGGTAGCCGTGAGGCCTGTTAAAATGACAAGGAGTACATCTTGTTTCTGTCCAGGATGAAGCACGATGTGTCTGCAGACACAGGGCAAGCAGGAGGTGGGCCGGAACCTAGCCTTCCGTCTGCTCATTGGATAAACACAGGGCAGGGAATGGGGCTGCTCCTTGCAGGGGTTCTGTTGGGTGGACAAGCCACTGCCCAGGGTATGGCAGTCCTCTACTCTTGATGCCCTCAACATGGAGGGCCAGATTTCCTACCCCCGGGCAAGGTGAGGCAATGGGGGATTGAGGACAGTGCCCAGAGGTCTGGGCCTGCAGGCAGTCACTACCGGGAATTCTGACCGCGGGCAAACGTGGCCTTGGTGTCTATCTCACTCTACTGTAGAATTATTTAGCAGAGCTAATGGAATGAAATGTCCTCTGAGGATTCTAACCTCTTTTCTCTATTTGATTGATATTGGAGTCTGACCCCAGGTTTGTGGCAACGAAGAATCAGACAAACTCAGTATAGATAGCCGAAGTGGCTGGGGTCAAGAGACCACTGCTGACAGCGCCTCAGTCATACTGAATATCTGTTTACAGTTGCAAGTCCTCTCTGTTCACATTATTTCCTTTGTTCCTCACCCAGACCTGTGTGATGGGTAGTAAGGCAGGTGTGAAGATTATTCCCATTTCACAGATGAGGAAAGTAAGGCTCACAGAAGCAGTGGGATTTGTTGAAGGTCCTGCAACCAGAAGGTTGTGAGGTCTAGGCAAAGATCAAAGAGGTATTCTCTGCATGCCCCACTAGATCCTGCTAAGTATTTCTTTGGACTTGAAACCTATTTTTTTTTTAATCCATCACCAAACTTTAATAATTCTCAATTCATTGCCAGCCTCATTTTATCTGTACCTTACCCCTCTTCCCCCCTCCTGTATTATTTTGAAGCAAATCCCAGGCATATTCTTTATCTGTAAGTGTTTCAGTGTGTTTCTCTAAAAGATAAGGATGCTTTAAAAAAATAACCACATACCATTACTGTACCTAAAAATGCCTAAAATGCCTCTTTGTCATATATAAAACCCATATATCTACATTATTCTACTTGTTAACTTTATGCTTTGTTTCCTCACTATTTTGTTTCTATTTTCTTTTTTTTTTATTGAATCATAATTGATTATACATATTTTTGGAATTCAATGCTGACATATGTTGATCAAATCAATATTACAGGTATGTATATTGTTACAAATTGTACTTATTCTTTATACCCCTTATCCAATCTCTCCCTATCCCCCCTCCCACTACTGATAACCCTAGATTTTTTCTCTTCCTCTGAAAGAGTAATGGTTACTCAGTTGATTTGTTGCTTAGATGATCGATTATCCAATGCTGAGAGGTATGTTCAGGTCCCCCAATATTATCATAGAGCAGATGCTTCTTCTGTCACTCTGGAATGGGCTTTGTGGAGAGAGACATCCTCTTCTTTTCTTTGGTCTCTGCTGGTGACTCTCCTTGTGTCAATGCACTCCAGTGGCTGGTGGACCATCTGCATGGTGGTTGTGACGTCTAGCCACTTTCACGGCAGCCGTGGTTACTGTGGTGGCTGTGGTGAGCCACACACATGGAGGTGATGTTTTTGGCATGCTCCTTGGTGCTGGTGGTGTGCCTGGTTGGGGAGATCCGGTCCCCAGCTCTATGCCTCAGGACTCCGGGCAGGCCCGGAGGTGCTAGTGGTGTGCCTGGGTGTGGGTGGGGGGGTCTGGTCCCCAGATCCAGCCCCAGGCCCCTGGGCAGGGCCCCAAGGTGCTGACGGTGTGCCTGGTTGTGGGGGTGGGGTCCGGTCCCCTGCTCCATGCTTCATGTTCCCTGGCAGGCTTTAGGCACTGGTGGTATGCCTGGGTTGGAACTAATTTTTTGTCCTTTGCTTACTTCTAAAACTGGGGAACTTCTTGTGGGGACTAGTACTTGAGCTGTGTGGTTGAGCTAAATTGCTGCTTTGCTGCTGTTTCCCTAGGGAAGGCTTTTTATGAAGCTCAGGGTTTAATGGTTGATCTTATAGGTGCTTCCGGCTCTCCAGAGACCCGGTGCACCTTGGTTGTGTAGTAACTCTGATCCGGCCCTGAGTTTTTTCACCAAACTGCACCCCATGCAATTCTGCATTCCCAACCAGTCTCTTCTCAGTGGCCCTGTGCTGACTGGGGGGGCAGATTGACTGTCCTTGCTGTGTCCCAGTGTTCCCCCAGTGGGCCCGTCTCCCCCACTGCCAATGCTCCAAACACTTCCCATGGGATGGGCTGTGTGCTGGTTCCTTGCAATGACTCACCAGCCTCTGAATGGCTCCCCTTTTACAGCTGTTCTGGCTCCTCACTCCTGCATGGGTCTATGAGAACTCTATCAGTGGTTTTGTTGTCCTGGGGGCCACCAAGGCCCTCTTCTCTCCTGTCACCTCCAAGCAACTCCATCCAAAGGGCACAGCTGCAACTTCTGCCGGTTCCTGCTTCATGCACTCAGCAACTCCAGCCTTAAAGTGGCCATGGCCCAAAATGCTCCAAGCAGTTTTTTCTTCCTCTAATTGTGGCTTCTCCCACCTTCATGAACTCTGTAGTTCTCTCCTCCTCTTCCCCTGAGCTTCAGCGGGCCCAGCTTGGCTGTTGTTACATTTTTGTAGTTGTAAATTGTTGATTTACAACTACAAAAATGGTTGGGAGAGAGTGACACTGGGGACCATCTATTCTGCCATCTTGACCAGAACTCTGGGCTTGAAACCTTTATCCCTGTGGACTTAGGCTTGATCCCTAGAAGCAGATCCTGAAATGGGTTCCAGGTGCAAGGAAGCAGGCAACACAGTTGAGGCTTTTGTTGTCCCACCTCACCTGTCCCAAGTTAAGGGGGGACTAAGCTCCCAGGTAATTCCCACTCTCCTGGCAAATCAGCTCTAGTAATCCAAGAGTAATGCTTTGAAAAAGTCTTAAGCTGGGAGCTGATAGAAGTAAACGCCCCTTGAAGCTTGCCTCCTTGCCTCCAGACTTCCAAACAAAAATAGTCAAAAGGGCCCTGAGGAAATATGAGCTGAGCCAACATCATCCCCTACAGGCACGTTAGCCAGGAGGGCTTTGCAGCACTTGCTCCCAAACACGTGACACTGGACCATGTGGACAGCGCACCTGCACTTGCCTTAAGTGAAAGGTGGAGTTGAAGTAACTTGGAGTCACTGGTGATTTTGCAGGTAGTGGTGGTTCCCTCTAATTTACTTGCTGAGTTATCCTACAAAGCAGAGGAATCTTTCGTGACACAGTTTCCAGCTAAAGCCTCAACTATTTTCTATTTTAGATTGGGGGCCCTGAATGACATCTGTTTCTTTTTTCTTTTTCTTTTGGTGACTGGCCAGTACAGGGATCTGACCCCTGACTACATATTTAAAAATCTAGGGCTTGCCAGTTAGCTCAGCTGGTTAGAGTGCAGCCTTGTAACACCAAGTCATGGGTTCAGATCCCCATACTGGCTGGTCAACAACAAAAAAAATTCTAAAATTTGCACATCATTTCTAACAAGGAAAACCTGAAATGGACATTGTTCTTTCTCCTTCTGTTAACTGCACCTTGATCCCCCGAAGGGAAATTCTGCTGCTTAACTCCCAATCATCATGGTTCAGATTAGGCCAAGCCACCTTCATGCCATGTGACCCAGGCCTGGCCAATCAGAGTGTCGGATATCACCTGGGAGCCATAGTGATATGTTCAAAAATAGCACCTGCCCCAGCCAGTGACAGAGCCAACAAGATTCAAAGCTGTGATACAGCTGGAGCTTTTAGAGAAGAGGCATTCTCCTTCTGCTGCAACTGCCAGCGGTGAGCGGGGAAAACACAGCACTGAGCTTGAGAATGAATTATTAGAGAAGAAAGCAAACCCAAGAGGTAGAGAAAGACCAGGGTTCAGCCATGTCTAAAGCCATGCAAATCTTGGTCTTTTTGGTTTCATGAGCTAATCAAGTCCCTTTTTTTTTTTTTTTTTGCATAAGCCAATTTGCCTTGTGTTTTCTATGGTTCACATGTGAAAAACACACCGACGCACTCACAGTATAGATAACTTCCTATAGATTTCTTGCTATGTAAGCGAGTGTGAGAACCTAATATTCTGTCTAAAATAAGTTCATTTTCAGACACTGACATGGAAAGTATTCACTTCAGCTTCTGACTCACTAACCAGCATACGGTGCCATCTCTCCATTCTTACCTGTGTCCTCAAAGAATATGAGCATTATTATAATTTCATGAGAATGTAAGCTGTTCCATGCCAGCTCAAATGATGCTCCATCCAGCCCTGAGTTCTTTGCTCTGACAGAAGCCATAAGGACAATTTTTGTGGATTGGGAACCCACAAGGTATCATTTTCAAAAAGTGAATTATGACTTACCGTACAGCCCACCAATCCTACTTCTAGACATTTACCCAAGAGAAATGAAAGCATATCTGCACGAAGAGCTCCACATGAAAGTTCATAGCAGCTTTATCTACAGAAGCCCGAAACTGGAAACATTTATAGGAGAATGGATATCAAGTTGTGACATATTCATACAATGGAACACTATTTGGCAGTACAAATGAATAAAATGCTAATATAGGCAATGATGTGGGCAAATCTCACAAGTGTTATACTGAGAGCCAAGCCGGACCCAGGGAGCATGTGCTGCCTTGTTCCGTGGATTCAAAGTTCTAGAACAGGAAAAACTTACTGTAGGGAGAGAAAGCAGATCAGTAGTTGCCCAGGTGATATGCAGGGTTGGGGGACTGGCTGAAGAGGCACAACAGATCTTTTTTGGGGTGGGTGAAATGTTTTGTACCTTGATTTGGGTAATGGTTTCATGGGTGTCTACATCATTGAACTGCACATTTATTTATTTATTTGTTCCTAGGATTGGGGCTGGCTGGTACAGGGATCTAAACAAACTGTACATTTAAAATATGTGTATGTAAATTATACATCAATATGTTGTGGGTTTTGTTTTGTTTTGTTTCTTTTTTAAATGTGAGGTATATCTGTAGGGTTTTCTTTACTTCTTTTTAAAACTCATAACATTCAGGGCCGGCCCGGTGGCGCACTGCTACAGTGCGCCACTTGGGAGCACGGCGGCGCTCCCGCTGAGGGTTCGGATCCCACATACAGACCGGCCGCTCACTGGCTGAGCGAGGTGCGGGCGCAACAACGAGGGTTGCGATCCCGTTGCCGGTCCCGGTCCGGTATGGGCGCGACACTGAGGGTTGCGATCCATTGCCGGTCACGAAAAAAAGACAAAAAGGAAAAAAATTTAAAAAATAAAACTCATAACATTCAGGGCTGACTGGTTTGCTCAGCTGGTTAGAGCACAGCCTTGTAACACCAAGGTCAAGGGTTTGGTTCCCCGTACCGACCAGCCACCAAAGAAAATAAGGCTCCTAATGTCTATACTTAAAATAGTACCATCCAATTTTATTCTATAAATATAATAAGAAAATCATATTATGGAGATGACATGTACCATCTCACCCCACAAATCCATACACTTTCCCAAACATGCTGTCCTCATTACAGTCTTCCCTCAGTATCCTCAGTATCCGTGGGTTCTGCATCCATGAATTCAACCAACTGCAGGTGGAAAATTTTTTTTTTTTTAATTGTGTCTGTACTGAACATATACAGACTTTTTTCTCATCATTATTCTCTGAACTATGCAGTATAACCAAACGATATACTATTTACATAGCATATACATTGTATTTGGTACTATAAGTAATCCAGACATTATTTAAAGTATAAGGGGCCGGCCCGTTAGCTCAGTTGGTTAAAGTGCGGTGTTGTCACACCAAAGTCAATGGTTCAGATCCCTGTACAGGCCAGCCGCCAAGGAAAGAAAAGTATACAGGAGGATGTGTGTAGGTTATATGCAAATACTACACCATTTTATACCAGGGAGTTGAGCATCAGCAGAGTTTGGTACCTGTGGCGGGTCCTGGAAGCAATCCCCCCAGGGAAACGGAGGGTATATAACAAATACCTCCAGGTACCCCCAGGGAAACGGTTGCTTATAACAAATACCTGGGACTGGGTACTTTGTAAGAAAATAAAATTTATTGCTTACAGTTTCAGAGGCTGGGACGTCCACAGTGCAGGGAACACATCTGGTAAGGTTGCTTTACAGTAATGCAGGGTGTCATGTGTCAAAAATGGCAGATCAGGGAGAGAATAACCTCCTCATTCACTCTCCTTTTAAAGCCCTCAGAACCACGCCCCTGACCACCAGTATTAATCCATTCACTAGGGCATGGTCCTATAATCTAATAACTTCTTCAAGGCCCAACCTTTCAATTGCCATAATAGGATTTCCCATACTCAACAGTTATGGTGAGAATTTAAGCTTCAATGAGGTTGGGGAGGCATCCAATCTACAGCACTACTATTGTTTAGACTTGGAACATACTGTTTCCTCTTTCCCCCTTCCCCTGGCAAAATCCTGTAAATTTTCCCATTCTTCCTTTGTTCATTCATTTGTTCAGCAAATTTTTGTTTGTTTGTTTTGGTGCCTGACCCTTACCTATGGGGATCCAAACCCTTGACATTGGTGTTATCAGCACTGCACTCTAACCAAGTGAGGTAACCACCAGCCCCTTCATTTAGCAAATATTTATTGAGTGCCAGTCCGTGTGACAAGCAGTGGAGCTAGAGACATACAAATCAGAGGCCCTGTCTTGTAGGAACACATACCAGAAAATGGGGTTTTACTTGAATGCCCTTAGATTTCCATTCCCAGCATTTTCTGGCTGATAAAAAGACTCTGCCAATGACTGTTAACCTGGAGGCTACAGCCCACTCTATTACCTTACCTAAGGTACCTTACCTGAGGTGGGCTGGGTTAGTCCATCTACACGTATTTTGTAGCCTCCCTACAGGTTCTGTTTACTTTAAAGAAATGGACTCATTGAGAAGGTTAACAAGGCAGGAGAAAAAGTTCCAAGAAACTGAAGGAAAAGTTGGTTTAAATGCATTTCTAGGTACAAGATGAAAACAAGATGGAATGTAGAAATATAAACTAAAATAGAACAAGATATTTTAAACAAATTTATAGTTGTCAAGTCCTTCAGATGGGGTTTGAGGCCCACCCTGCCTTGCTGGCCTCTGAGGCAAACCAGAGCCTAGGCCACAGCTGACAATTTTGCTGATGTTGGTATCTTTTAAACTTTGTAGTATTTTTTTTTTTTTTTTTTTTTTTTTTTTTTTTTTTTTTTTT